>NW_027192150.1:719249-736491 GCF_041956525.1 Rhizomucor pusillus
CCTCGATTTATACTACGTCTTCTAGACCTATCTCGGCTGTGTTACTTCCTGCAGCACCAACATCCATACCATCCGGCAGCAACAACGTACTAAGCGAAGCAACGACAATGTCAGCGATAGAAAATCAATACGCCACGCAGCAATCTGCTTCCTCTACAACGCTGATACCTTCGGCAATACCAACCTTATCAGACACAGCATCTGCGAACGTCGATCTTTTAGCACCGTTGCTTGCAGCTGTCGGTGCGGTGGCAGCTTTTGCAGTGCTGATCATGCTCTGCTTTACGTTTTGTCGCTCGACGACGACCACCACCACCACTGCCGGCGGCGGCAGAAGAAGAAGAAATAATCAACGCGACGGAAAGGATCATCTACGTGGATGGGGTGTGCGACAAAGCTGGCTAAGTTCCTACAGCGGCTCTTCTGCCGTAGAGAGGACTGCATCGTCCACGCCAAGTACTCTGCCGCCTCCTTACGATGAACTCAAAATCGCAGCAGAAAATGCTGCTGCTAACAGACCATCTACCCCTACTACTACAAAGTCCATGCAGTATACGCCGATGCTTGCATACAGCCCAAGTTGCATGTCTCAACAGTCGTGGTACATGCCGCCGCCACCACCACCTACCAGGGACCCAAAGCAGTAAAGTCTTGTCCCCTCTCGTTTTTCCTCCGTTTCCCTGAGGAAAAAAAAAAGGAATACTTACTCTTGCCTGACCTGTTTCTATTTGTAATTTTTTTAGTTTTAGTTTTCTCTTTACAAGCTGTAGCTTTCAAATAATGAAACAGTAATCGGAACTCTGTCTTAAATTTTAAGCTGTAAAGTTTACGGAAAAAGAAAGAAGTGATATCTTTGCCTGCCTTTCATATTGATCCAGCAGGCATTATAAACATGAAAATGCTAGAACGCTTTCGGCTTCAGCAACAAAAGGGGAAGTCCCATGAAACTATGCAATTTTGATATATATATATGTATATATATATATTTATTACAAGTCTTCAGGAAATAATATCTATGGCAACAAAAATAAAAAAAAAGCGAATGCGAGAAAATGTTCAGTGATGAAATGTAAGATCCAAAAAAAGACTCGTCGCTATTTGGCTAGCCAACGTTGCATCTCCTGTGCGTCCAAAGGTAACTCTCTCCGTTTGAGCTTTCGGTAATAAAGGCGTTTGATGTGGCCCGCTGCACTTTCAAAATCTTCCGTGGATGCGTCAAATAGTTTATACCAATTCGCTGGGAGTTTGACGCCGGTATCTCTGCATGCAAGCCAAATGGCAGCGCAGGCAACAACGTTTGGTTGATAAACTGCATATACGATGGACCGCAACCTAGTCGATGTTGAGTAAGCCAAAACTGATGATTGTATGGAAAACACAATTACCCATCATTGAGATAATTCCACGCTCGGCCTGCTACTTTCTCGTCTTCTTCTAAATCGAGTATCCGAAGATAATTGACCGTTAAGCCGTATGGGAGTTGTACGTGAACGTGGAAACCAAGTTTTTTCAGAATTTGCATCTCTCCTGTGATAAGCATGTTTTTCAAGTCGTACGCACGCTTTGTAAGTGTGCACAAAAAGAAGCGTCTGTGTGAGTATTATCTCTTCCTTGTCCTTTCGTCTATGTCTCTACAAGGAATCTTCTTGCTTACCTGTGAGAAACCATCTAGAGGCGGATACGTCGGCTTTTCTTGACACCGCCGCAGTAAATGGTCATACACCATTGTTATATTTGTGAGTTTTGCGAACGATTCTTCTAGTTTAGATGCGAGAAACAGTGCGCCCATGCCAATTTCCTAATAATTTTTCTCTGCATGAGCATACAAAGTGGTATTCGACAGCCGTTACTGTTACTTGCCACTACGCCGAATTCCTTGAGACTTGCCATGTAAAAGAACCGCTGAAGTAACACCTGCGCAGTCGCCATTGCTACCTGCGGCCTGTATCGCCAAGTCAGTGCGATTGCTGAAAGATTGCGCTGTGTTTGACCTGTCTCCATACTCACAATTTTAACAGAATGCCCGCGCTCTGGATAAGCTCGCAGCCAAAGTTCCTCAGATCTTCTTCAAGCTCTGCGGATATACCATCGACTCGCGAAGGCGTGCTCCTGATCTGCTCCGTTGACGCGATCGAGTTGAGTTGGGACATGTTGTATATGGATGGATGGTGTTCAAGCTCAGAAACAGCTCTCTCTGTTTCCATGAAAGCCATGATTAGACCGAACTTGATTATTGCTTTGGATGCCTTCTTGACCGTAACTCAAGAGCAATAAAGAACAAGCTGTTTGAGCTACCCATTATCTCAAATGCTCTTATCTTGCATCGACCTGCTGAGTAGCATTTCTCTTGCAATCTGACGAAGGTTTCTTTGCGACATCAGCTAGGTAAAATAGCTATTTAGACTCTGGAGGAAATTTCCTCAATGGAGCAGCACCGTTGTTGATGTATATACCATGCTAGAAACCGAACAATATGACAAGAGTAAAACAATGATTCGTACCGAAACAAGACGACATTGGCTGACAACATCTGTTCGTATTTGTATATAAACCATCGATGTTGCAAGAAACTTTTCTTCTCTAAAATCCTATCCTTTGCCAAAACACACACACACACACACTCTCTCTCTCTTTCTCTTTCTCTTTTCGCATAACAAGATCTTCAATCATGCACCACAAACCGCGTTCCGCAGACCAACAAGTCCCGATCGATTGCTGCTTTCCAAACCCCAATCGCCGCATCCACCCTGCACCTCCAAGAAGCGTCTGCTACTGCGTCCACTGCGGAGATGGTAAGCAAGCTTATCTCATTCTCTTCCTTTCAACAATTCCACTGAAGCCTATGTAATTATTATAGCTGGACACAAGGCGCACGACTGTGTAAGTAGTATATCATTTCTGTTGGATTTGTGTGTCGATACGATTTAGCTTAACATTACGTATATTCACATATATACTCGATCTTACCGGTGCATACATTTTGGTCAACAGTACAAGTAAGTGTTTCAAGAATAGATGACCAAGCAAGCAATTTACCGATCGAAAACAAAGTCTGTTTTAGAAACTATTGCTCTGCTCATCGGTTCGAGAAACCATCCAAGCTTTTACATCCACGAATAACTTGCGCCCACATGCACAATTTCAATGTAACATACACTCCTTTGAAACGAAGTTGACGTTATCATAGAAACGTATTAAATAAGGATGTAGATGTATTGGTTTATGCAGTCTTTGTTGCCTGTTTCCCATTGTTGTCATCATTTTCCTTTTGAACGAGAAGAAAATATTCCATCACACACATGAAAATGTTGCATTTATTGGTTTTGTAAATCCTTTTTTTTTGACGATGCTGTTACAAAAAGTAAATGCTGAATTGATTCTCAAAACGGATCACACAGACAAAATATACATAAACTTGTATAAAAGTATAAAGTACCCAAAAACGATTTTTAAGTCATGAAAATCATGCCGGTGCCTTCGTAGACAGCGGCAATCTTTTCAATGGCGTTGATGAAAGCTGCTGTTCTGTAATCGACATTCTAAAAGCGAATCAATTTGGTTACTATTTCAGTCTGTGTACCAAACTACATCAGTTTCGTTCAACTAACCTTGAGGTTTGCAGTTTGGCGTGTTTCTAGATAGAAAGGGAGAAAATGTGTCAGCTGTATATGTACATTATCAAAAAAATGGTAACCTCATTACCTTCAGAGGAGCTGATCATGGTATCTTCGAGACCAGAGTAGATCAAATCGGCTTCTTCTGCACCGTGCACGATCTGCTTGCGTTCGGCTTCAGTCAATGCACGTCCAGCGTTCTCCTCGACAACGGTCAGAAGCTTAGTTCTGACAGACTCATCCCATTTCTTGTTCATACGACCAAAGCGTACGTGAGACAAGTTCTTGAGCCATTCAAAGTAGGATACGGTGACACCACCGGCGTTCAAAAGCAAATCAGGGATGACGACAACGCCGCGCTTCTCCAAGGATTCGTGAGCAGCGGGAGTGACGGGACCGTTAGCGGCTTCGCCGACGATCTTAGCCTTGATGCGATCGACGTTGCGCAGACCGATCTGTCGCTCCAAAGCAGCAGGAATAAGAATATCGCATTCTAGTTCCAAAATCTTGGCGGGATCGTCAATGATCTTTGCAGAGTTATCGTATCCACGGAAACTGCCAGTCTCGCGGTGGTGCTTGAAAAGCTTGTCGACGCTCAAACCGCTAGGTTCGTAGATGGAGCAATCACGCTCACCGATACCAATGACCTTGGCTCTAGATCACAAAAATTCAGCCACAACTGTTTGAGCTTTCATATTCTTTTGTGAACTTACCCGTTGCTTTCAAAGAACTTGGCGGCGTAGTAACCGACGTTACCAAAACCTTGGATGATTACAGAGGCATCCTTGATCTTGCCGCTGAGGCCCGTGCGTTGCTGGACTTCGGGGTAACCCAAGAATTCGCGGACACCCTACAAACCGGATACAAATTAGGGGGGCGAAACGTTCCATCTCGATTTCCTTCTCCTTCTTGTTCAAAAAGGAAACTTACATAGTAAACACCCAAACCGGTGGCTTCAGTTCGTCCACGTACACCACCTTGAGCGAGGGGCTTGCCTGTGACACAACCAGCTGCATTGATGTCATTGGGGTTAAACTGACGATAGGTATCCATGATCCAGGACATCTCTTTTGGGCCGGTGCCAACATCGGGAGCAGGGACATCTACGCCGGGACCGATGAAGCCCTTTTGGCACAATTCCATGGTATAACGACGAGTGATTCTTTCCAGCTGGTCCAGAGTATATCTCTTGGGGTCGATTTTGATACCGCCCTTGGCACCGCCGACTAGGAGTAGTGTTAGAGCCTTTTTTGTGTTTCATAACTGTCAAGAGAGAGAACTTACAAGGCACATCGACGACCGCGCACTTGTATGTCATCAGGGATGCCAACGCCTCAACTTCTTGCAAATCGACTTCCTCGGAGTAACGAATACCACCTTTGACGGGCAAGCGGTGGCGCGAGTGCTGAGCACGGTAACCTGGGACGCGCCCGTTGTCAATATTGCACACCTTCTGCAGTTTTATCCTGTTTGCAATACACCATACCTTCAATGACTTCGGTGCTGCCATCATCCAATTCAATAGGGAAGGTCACTCGCAACACGCTATCCACGGCACGAATGTGGGCCAAAGTTCCTGGAGAGACGTTGCTCAGCTTGGCAGCGCGGTCATAGTACATTTCAACAGACTGCAAAAAATGAGGTTCGTCAGGCTCACAGGCGGATTGGGTAGCAGCTATGGTTATACGTCAGCCGCCGCCGTCATATCTCATGATTCTATACTTCTCCTACCTGTCGTCATTCTTCGCAAATGATAGACGCTGGGCGCGACAGCAGCACGGAACAATGCTCGTCCAGGGCTGACAACCTTGAACCGGTGCCTATGGATAGTGGTCACTGTGAGGCATACGCGTACATCTTGTTAATTGGATCACTTACGCAGAAGAGAGCCTTTGACGAACGTGAGCCATAAGCGGTTAGGAGGGGGAGGGAAAAAAGCGGAAAAAAGAAGCGAAAAGCCAGGAAAACCCGCCTTCGCGCCTGGGCTTTATAACACCCGGCTAAAAGATTTGATCACTTACCCTTGCAGGCGCCCTTCTCTCTCCCCTCAAAAAAAAAGGCGGAGAACCCGCTACGGTACTTTGACATAAAAGGATATGTTTCCCACGGTCACTCTGGCCAAGCCAGTCATTTCTTTGTGTAACGCAAAAATTTGTTATTCATGGTTCTTCTTCGTTATCTCATTTTCGAAAAAACGCTAATAATTGGGAAAATGAAGATCGTACTTATTATCTGGACAGGCGCGCACGGTTTCCATAACAGTTTGCATTTTTCCCTTGTGCGTTACCTTTTGAGTTGCCCCGCTTGATGTTTGCGTGACTAAACTTTTACGGCGCCCGTTTCGGCTGGGCAACCAAGTTGGGAAATGTTGTCTCAATGAGGCGATTTACACTGCATGCGTTATGTTACAACAATACCGGATGTTACTTTTCTCCTGCTTTGTTCCTTTTCATTCACGGAAAAAATATTTGACAAAGGGGTGCCTCTTTCGCCAAGATAGAGAGTCATCTTCATATGTTTCTCACTGCGGGGTAACAGGAGATAACAAGTCCAGACCAACTGATGTGCATCGGTGACTCAGCCTGTCCTTGTCCGCTACGTTGCTGCTGTTACAGTGTTGAATGTATATTTTGAACAACTCATGAATGGGTCATCTTCATGAATTCGAGTCGCACTCCTCAGATTGAGCCAGCTAGGCTAATTTGGGTCAACTATACTGATATACAGATTTATCACGAATTTTGAGTCAAGTCAACATAGAGAAAACTAATGCAAGTGCATTGTTTTATTGAAGAGTGCTTGGAATAGAAATAGGTTTGTTTCCAGGGAACATTGCCCTGCATTATTTCCTATCACTGTGATAGACGTGTATAACCTTAATAAGTGTACAAAGTCCTCATCACGAAGCAGCCACAGTTTCTTATCAAGCTAACACTTGTTCTTAAAAGCTCAATCGAAGAAAATCTAAGGACCCTTTATTCTTTAATGCTCTGTGACATAATCAGAATCGTCTTCATCATCCGGGGACTCTGAATCCGATTCTTGCTCAGACTCTGTGCTAGATAAAAAATGCGACGACTTGGCACAATCTGCTTGGTTGCTGTCTCATCGGCTTCTTCCTCTATTCAAAATGCCACACGAGTCAGACAAGGAAATACATACGTCTGGGTGAGTGAGCGTATCACAAACCAGAGAAACCGTCAAATTTCTCGGAAGGAAACTGAACTTCGCAAAGTGCGCGGCAGATACCCCCCCCCCCAAGATCATCCTTGTTGTGATGACACCAGATAAACTCAATTAGTTTCATGGCCATTACCTTCTTGGTGCGGTGCCTGGCCGAGATATCGAGCTTGATTCGGTTCCAAGTACCTATGGTGCACTTGCGTTAGAATAATCCCAATAAAATACTGGGAATTTATTGGAATTGCAAATGCGTACCTTCGATCGAGTGGTTGACAGTTTCATGCTCATTGTTCTCGGGAAGTCTCTCCAAGACGTCATACGCACGTGAGCAATCCGTAACAATCTTCGAACCCGGGCGAACCCAGGTCCGGATTATCTGTTCTAGAGTCCGTGCATCACGACGTTCGACGACTTGAAAGAAACAGCGTCGCTGGGGGAGTTCGTTCAACCTCTCCAACGTCCGAGACAAGGTTCCACGCGATGGCCTCTTTGATATTTTCGCTTGCCGAACTTGGATGGATTCGTCTATTTCGATGACGATGGATTCACCATTTTCGTCTCGGCCGAACCTTTTCTCCCTCTTAATATATATATATATATCCATTAGTACACGCAAAGCAACTCAATTAGCATCTGCTGTACATAGCAGCCAAAGAAGAGCAAGGGTTTACATAAATATTCCGATCACGAAAGATATACGATGCTCATGACTTGCTCACGCTTTCAAATCAACTGCTGTCGAATGACTATGGAAGCATGCAAAAGGTTTAAACAGACCTAAAAGACCGCAGGGAAATGATCGATCCTCGATTTTATCAAGGAAATTCCAGTCTTCATTTTCATATCTTACTACTTGGGAAGACGAGTTTACGCATGACAACTGCGAATCTCTTCGCCTTGAGCCGTGACAGTCTTTACCTTTCTTAGACATCGACAAAGCTCACAAAAAAGGGAAAAAAGGAACCGAACTGCCAAATGATTTATCGCTACAATTTGTTTGTTTACAAGTAGATGGTGATTGATCCGAACGCATCGCAGAAGAGACAAAACAAAAAGAGAAAACGCTATGGGGTGGGAAAGGACAGATGGTAGGAAGGAACTTGGACAAGATGTATTACACTCAGGGGAAAATGTTTGTCAGTGGATGTTCATGATTCTTGCAGCTCCTGAAGCTTGCAATCGTGTTCTCGTGCACATCGCTCACCTGGATGGGAGATATAAACAATCATAAGGTTAGTAACGTACACATATGGTGTCATCAGCACCCAGGTGTTAGCTGTCTGCTTACAGAAAGTCTCGTGTTTGCGCACGTGCCATCGTTTGGCTTCTGTGGCGTGACATGCCCCACATATCAAGTCCTCGTCAGCGCGGAACGTGCCACGGGACACGCGTGTTGATCCGTCCGGTTGTACTAGCACCGTGCGGCGTCGTTGGTTTACTTTTTCGCTGCAAAGAATGAAAATCAGTATCCCTACATCTTCGGAAGCATTGCGTTGCTACATACTATAATCCGCAGGCGTTGCATAACAGCCGCTTTGTGATGGGGCCGCGTCGCCAGGAAGGTGTCTTGGTTGCCCCGCAATTGGCACATCTCTTTTTATCCTTCGTTGATCTCTGATGCCCTGGCCGATGTAAGCGCTTGCTACTAGAGCGCTTTTCATATGGATGAATGCCGGGCTCAGCGCGCACCGTTTCGCTGACAGGAGCAATGTAATCAGAGTTTGTCTCTGTACAATGCCAGGGGTTAGAAAACGAATAGGAAGCATTGCCACGTGAAGTAAAAACCGGTGCTGCTGCTGCTGTTGGCTGTATCGTCAACGCACCGATGGTGTCATCGACTGGAGTGACTGGAAACAGGTCCTGATCTGTACTAACAGCATCAAACACACTAGGTGCTGTAAGGGAATAGCAGCAACTGGTGTCTGCTGCGTAGTGAGCATGCGTGCAAACTTCAGGATACGACATTGCATTGCTCTGTTGAGATAACATTTGTTCGTTGAAAAGAGGTGAGAAACCATCGCCGTAGCTGCTATACTGTGCAGAGTAGTATGGATACGCATGGTAGTACGCGGCAGCCAATGTGTAGCTTGGTGGACAATTAAGTTCAAAAGACGGTGATGGTACCGTTGCCTCCCTGGCTGTCGTTAAGCGTGGATCCTCAAACGAAGGCATAACAGCATAAGCATTAGCAGCACCAAGTTCATCCAAAGATGACGAGCACGACGAGGAGCAGGTGGATACTAGGCTTGCATCGCTATTTTCAGGATGATCGGTGAACATCGGAGCACTGTAAAAGGATGGAGTACCTATAAATCATATGTGTCACAAAGATGCTTTCAAAGGTACAATTGGCGTTCTTTTTCTGCAGTTCTATTCTCTACCACAGTATTCGTGCAGGTTGCTACTATTGCAGGCCATTAGTTGCTGGAGAAGTTTCAATCGTCAAAGAGAGAAAAGAAGAAACGAGTAGGGAAGAAAGAAATAGCATCGAAAACAGTCTTATACAACACGGTGCCCGTCTGAGCAGGTTAGGAAATAGCTACAGAGCAATCTATCAGTGCACGTCACTGTTGTTTCTTTTGCCCCCTTTTCAAGCTAAATCAAAGACAAATCCAGACTCTCCTCCTTTGTTATGAGTTTAACATGCGCATTAATCGGGCAAATGTACCACCGAGGTTTTCACATGCCAATCCTGGAAAACAAATGGGTCATTGTCCTTTCGAAAGAAGTGCTGCGGCATTTAATGGGACAGAATTCTTGTCAAGTAAGAAAGTGTGCGTACAATGAAGGACAAAAATATCGAACGATGCGGCTTGGTGATAGACGAATAGTTATTTATGTTCGCGCGAAAGTGATCAAGACGCCGCGTTTTTATTTTATGCTTCTTTTCTGCATGAAATGTGAGCTCGAAAGCCCTCGACTGTAAAGTATGCTTCAAATAACGACGTTGAAAACTTGCAACAATCAGGTTACCGATCGGAATTAGGTTCTGATCATAAATACAAGTCACACTGCTACTATCTGTTCTTATCTCGTAAAGATCAAAGACAGGTGGAACACACGAATACCCTGCAGGGGAATAGTATGTGGTTGTTCCTTCCTGGAAGCATTTTGAGGATCTGTAAAGTAGTCGTAGTAGCACATATTATCGAATGGATAGAGTATTTGACTAAGCACAGGATGACATACCATTTAATATGTTTTCTGTCCTCCTGATCGCAATGAGTAAAAATATTCGAATTGTAGATTTACATGAATGCAACAACCTATTGATGGCATGGAATCCGGCCTGCTCCGCATGATTGGGAACTTTTGCAATTGGTTCGCAAAGTTTCTGTAAAGCGAGTGTGGCAAGCAAGACTCTCTTTGCAGCTGACCCTTTGCAAAATGTGTATTAGAATAAGCTGTACAAGAGATTTAACTGTGTTCGGTATATCGAGATGTATGAGACGTGCTATGTACATTGTAGATACGTTAGATGTCTGGGAATCCTGTAACATTGTTCTATCCGCCGATTCGAGTCAATCCACGCAGATTTTCTTGCACCAAAAGGCCTGGTCTTTGAGAAAAGACATATTTTTCCCGGAGAATGGCAACTGTGTCAAAATAAGCTGCTGGCTGGGATGGATCGTGATCGACCTCCATCGTTGTCGCTGTCTCCGTATTCTTCCGTTTCTTGATAACTGCGAAAGGTTTTGATAGTTTCACTTTTTTCCCAACAAGTCGTTGATGGCCTATCACTAGGGTGGCTGTATCCTACTTGAACTGTCAATAGGCGATATTCGAAATGTTCAAAACTAAAGAGCGTAGACTGTACATTGTCAAACGTAACGTCGCCGATCTTGGGTTGCTGGATGTTCGAATCGGTTGTTTCAAAGCTTCCCTGGAACTCCAAGAGGACGAGTTCTTGCTTGTTGTTTGAAGTTGTATGAGGACAAATGACACTGTATACCATGTTGTCAAGTGAGACAAGCGGGAGCGCGGCGGCGGAGACGACAACGCGCTCAGGCGCGTAAAATTTCCCAACTTTACTCCTTGCTCCCTCTTCAGCTCGCATATACCAGGCACATTGCACACATACAAAACTTACAGCAATGTCCACAAGCACCAAACGACCCGCTCCTCGTGACGATGACGATAGTGAAGTTGAAAACGTCATACCTGGCAACTCCTCCTCTTCCTCCTCCCCCAACAACAACAAAAGGTTTCGCACCAACGATTCTGAGACTTGCAGCCCTGAGGCCCACAATAATGAGACTCGTGAACCGTTAGCAGAGCTACCACAGGAACAACCTGACCTAACATTCAAAACATACCCCACTGAAGAACATATATCCCTCGCTAAAGAGCGCCAAGAACCAGCTTATTGGGACACCCACAGAGCGATTCAAATGCAAAAGCTCTACGGAAACCGTTATCTTGGCAAGAGAATCAGACGTAAGTGCAGGTTGAATGCTTTGTGGGTCATATGCATTAATCAGGATGTTTCTTCCTCGATGAAGCACAAATAGAGCCACTTATCGAACGATACCAATGTAGCTACGAGGACGAATTCAATTTCTACTATGTCGATAATGAACGAAAGAGAAGTGTCCCGTTTGCCTGCAGTTATGCACACAGTAAGTCCCATCTTCCTCTACCCCCTTTTCTTTTGCTGAGCATTTTGTTACAGAAGCACACGGCGGAAATTTGCTCGCTGTTGCCGATGAAGACCGGCGAATAACCTTGATACGTGGTGACAAGACTAATTCATTCCAAGATCGTAAATATACAAACAATATAGTGTGTTATCTTGCTTGCGTGCTGATCCATGATCTTTTTCTTCTCCTTAGAACATTACCATCAAACATTTTTCGCACACAACAACGCTGTCGTGGATGTAAAATGGAGCCCTCAAGATGAACTGCTGGTAAGGGGGTTTTCTCACGTTGCAAGAGTATATACCATGAACTGTTAACGACAATTATCCCTTCGTTGCTATTCATTTCCAGCTTACTGGATCTGCCGATCACACAGCACGGCTTTGGGACGTCGAAATGAAAAAATGCATAGCGACACTCACTGGTCATTATTCCACACTACGCTGCGTGAATTTCCACCCTCATAATCCTGGTAAGTGAACCCAGGAAACGCAGATGAGAATTTGAAAAGAAAACGGACCGACTCTGTCTCTTTCGTTACAAATAGCATTGGTTGTAACAGCTGCGCGTGAAGGATCCTTCAAAATCTTTGATCTTCGTGCAAAACAATTACCAACAAGAGACACAGGTAAGCTTTTAAAAGAGAATCTGGTGCTTGAAAACCCGCGATTGAGCAGAACTGACCTTTATCGTCTTAGGCTTGTTTGGAAGCAATGCTTACATGTATAGCGCTGCAAAAACATGCCACGGTGCCCATTCACAAAGAAAAAAGGCGAAGACCAAGGCAGCCAGCGTAAGTAAAATCTTCTTTCTTTTCAATATCACACGGCGATTCAACATTTTGCGTATATACAGTCGGAACGATCGGTTACATCCGCAATCTTCTTGCCTCATCGGGAAGACAGAGTGATTACCTCCGGTAGCTACGACGGGTAAAGTATATGCATACAAAGCAAGTGGTTACGCATATATGTCTGACAAGACGATACAGTGCTGTCAAACTCTGGGATTGCCGGGCAGGCCGTGGCCCAATACCTTTAGAAGTATCCGACTACAGCCCGTTGGGTGATCGACCGCGTGGTATCACTGATCTCAAGCTGGATCATGATGGCCGAAGATTATTCTGTTTACGAATGGATAACACGTGAGTGATGGGCAACTGGCTGCTGATGGAGCGACGTATAACTGAACCATTTTCATGCTTCAAATAGCATCTCGATGTATAACATAACCGACATATCCAATCCACTCGCCGTGTTTAAATCAGATACATTCAAAGCCAACTCGTTCTTTGTAAAAATGGAGATCTCACGGGACGGCCGTTGCATTGCTGCAGGCTCTTCGCTAAATACCCTAAACGTTTGGGATATTAATCGGCCGCAAGAAGATTCTATGTGCTTTGATGGTCCAAACGGAGAAGTAACGTCAGTATCCTGGGGAAATGATCAGGTAGGTCCTCAAATTGACGAGCATTCTTCTGCTTGATTGGACTTAGCTTGCATTTTAGTTTGCGACATGCAGCGACGACGGGGCTGTTCGCATATGGAAATACCGAAAAGATTATGAATAAACACTTTCATGGCAAGGGGAAAATCACTATTGTACTAAAGAAACATCATTTTGTACGACTTCCTGATTTATCGGCAGTTTCCTCTTTTGCTACTAAAGTCCAGAAATGTCAACAGACTTTGGCATTTTCCAGGAGTTTCTATACTGACGTTCAGCTGCTATATAAAAGCCAGCGAAGTAGAAAACGTCCCCATAAACTGAAGCGATACCTTCTACGCGAGTGAATTTCCAAAAAAATGCCACAACGCTGTAGTCACTGCCGAGGAACCGAACATGTTCGAGGATCCAGCCGATTATGCCCCTATAACAACCTTGCGAATGAGTATGCAATTTGAAGCTGTATTTTACCTATCTTGAATTTTGGATCTTGAAATAGGTCAATAGGTCAATTGACACTTTGAAGAAACAATAATAATGGTCAACGCTCGAAAACTGATGTTCGATGTATATCTGAAAATCCTGAGCATCTTCAATCTCTTTCTGTAAATATTCCTGGAAATACGTAACGAACAGAGATTTATGTAGGCCAAGTGAGCGCAAAGCAAGAAACTAGATTTTACTGTTGTATTCTCTCAAGCATCAACTCATGCGTGCGCCGGTCTGAATAAACCGGGAATTCGACGGCGCCGTGCTTGCAGAAACGAAGCGGATGCAAAACCGCCAGAGAACGGAGGTTCATGAAGGCCAAGCGAGCAGCACAACGCCTCGGATTCACTGAAAATATTCCTCAAACCTAGCACGCGAAAAGGTACAACGCTTTGTGCAACTTCCTTCTTTACTGCTCGATTTCCTTTTGGATCGATAAATCCAGAAATGTCAAGCTTTCGCATAGGTTTCCATGATCTTTTTTATCTCTGCATGCATATAAAAGCTTCGAAAGACGAATCAACGGGAGTTTCTTCTTTTGATATTTGCTTCAGCATTTCGTCTACAACTTAACGTTATTCTTCCAAAATACTGCGCCGATGACGTTGCAACCATTGTGGTGAAACCGGTCATGTTCGATGTGCCAGCAGACTATACATCTACAACAGTCCCGATGCGTACTTATTGCATGTCACACTGCGCTATTTTATCATCGAGTGCTGTTAGTTGATATATAGATTACAAAGTAGATTGCATTCTCGATAACAGTGGGTAATTATCGAAATCATATTTTCATTTCATTACTGTTATAACCTTGAGCAGAAGCTCATTTTGACACATCCGGATCGTTCTCGCCTACAATGCCTAATCTTAAGACTACGGCTCTGGAACCCAGACAAAGATGGCGAGGCTGCATGATACAGCGACAATTCAGACACCACAGACCCTGTTGCATGTATGCTTCCCTATCCCTAATATCGACGTATTTTCAAAACCGCAAGTAATCAACAAGGTATATCCATTGACCTAAAGATATTATCCTTCTGCTGTTAAAGTAAACCTGGAATTTCGATGGCCGGTGCAAAACCAAGTTTCGCATAAACCTGGAATCTCGATGATGGATGCAAAACCAGGGTTGGGAGAGACACGGGAGTCTATTTCGGTGCAATGCACTACCCAAAGTATACTTTTGAACACCTACAAAATTGCCTTAGAGGTAAGCAGGTTTCGTGGAAACTCCTGGAGGAAGATTGAAAGCTCCAAATAGCGCTGTACATACGGTACGACATAGAAGATTTGTAGACCTTACGTGTCACTGGGCAGGTTCACAAAAGATATTGTACTGCGAAACAGCATTCGAAGTTCCCGGAATGTAAAGCACTGTCTTTGATAAACAGAAAATTTTTTGTTGAGATGCCTATAAAATGAGCAATCCTCCTACATTTCTTTTTTCTCTTCATCTTCTACAGAAATAATGAAGAGAAATGCAAGTGTATATCATTCTATCCAAGCAAGTCTCCTCTCTATACGTAGAAGCATCCCTCCGTCCCGGGTGGTGCCTGCTGGTGCGCCGCCCCCTCTCAAAAATGTATTTTGTTATACATTTTCTTTTCCCCTTTGCCCCCGCCAAGAACGGGAAAGCAATAAACTTGTTTGATCTAGCATGTCAAATTGAACGACTGCCTTTCTTTCCTTCCCCACATTACATCTGCTCTTGAAGCAAGGACATCTATACAGAAGCACGTGAACACATTTATTTTCGTGTCATGTTTTTGCGTGCATTAAACGTTTGGACTTCTCAAATTTGGGATCAGCTAATAAGCATATAGGCGGTGGTCGGGCTTCCTCCCCTGAGCTGCAATGGTCTAAATTACTGCATATTACAAAAAACAGTTGACGTTTGGAGCATCAAATTGCACGATAATCAAGACAAATTTAAACCTTTGGAACCAAATTAATAAATATTCTTGTCGATCTATGAACGACGAAAACTTACCATATTGGTTCAAATTTGCCATGTAGTGCAGTTGCTCCAAACAATGCCAACCGGGTCAATCAGTAAAATATCCAGGTATTATAGGCTGTATCATCTTTTACTTACCGAGTCATCTAAAGAGAAGCAGTCTCAATATTAGTACCTCAATAATATTCAGAATCCAGGATGAACTGCAAGGCTTACCGTAAAAACCTAAACCCTTTCGGGTCCCACATTCGCAGTGGTGGGTTGATTTGATGTTGGTCTGACAAATGGTTCCGGGCGGCCAAGTCCTTGCCAGACTCTTGAAGCGATATAATACATATTCATAGAGGCATTTACATCTCTGTTCCACAGCATGCCGCAGTTTTGACAGTCAATGATGCCATGGTGAGAGATGTTATCCTCAGTAGTAACATTGCGGAGGCACCTCGCCAAACAGGAATGACAAACCTAGGTCAATTGATATTAGCTTTCGTCACTAGTAACTTGCTAGTCGTTCCTTACTTGAGAGGTATGGTACTCGTCAATGGTCACAATAACTGCCTCTCCTCGCGCCTCGCGCCGTTTAAGCATTCTGTATAGGATGCCGACAATTCCGCTTTCATGTCCTTTGATTTTAACTCCATCTTTCCCGAACATACCGTCTCCCAAACACAATCAGCGGCATTTTGTCCCTTGCTGTTGAGACTCCTTTTACTCTTTGCCATTTCTTCTCTTTGTGAGGTCTGTTTTCTTCAAGCAAGGTGCTACGGACCGCGGATATCGGCTGGCATGGTACCCTATAAATTGTGATGAATTGATTAAAATTACATATGAAAAAATGATGTCCAATAGTTTCTACCTTCCACAATGTTTGTATTGCTTGTATTTTTTTTTTGTTTTGTCGATATCTTTTCCCTTTTTTGCGGTTTTTTGATCTGATTTTTCGTTTTTCAGCATTGTATTTTTTTTCCACCATTAATGATGATGTTCGCTAATTCTTCTTGAGCTCTTTGTCTTCCTTGCAGATTTTGAAATCTTGTTTTAGCATGTCGACTTGAATAAAATGCAAATAATATATCCATGTGCTGAAAAGAATATGCAACGTATTTCATTATAAATATTGACGCTGGCAGTCTTGCAAGTCGGAAATCTTGATTCAATTTGCTCGATGCCCTTCGCTTTCTTCAGCTTTTGCAATGCTCTTGTTCTATTCTTTGATCCAATATATGCGCTATACTCTTTCCTGCTCACTCGCCTGATTTCGTGTTCATCTTCTCCGTAACCATAAGAGGCTGTAAAAACATGCTTCCGGCCTGGGTCGATAGAGCATACTGAAAAATATTCTTCGATTTCTGACATGCTGACGTCCTTCAGCTTCAAGTCTATACTCGCCTTCTTTGCCGCTCGCGCCAACTGGAAATGCACCGCATAACCATCCGTTGAAATTTGGTTTGTAAACATTGCATCGTTATCCCTATAAACCAGGCGCATAAATAGGTTGTGTAAATGATATGTCCGGAAAACCTACACAAAGAAGCGGAATTTCGTCAAGTCGAAAATTTCTTCAAATGGATGTTCGCTGCGGATGCCAGTGAGCGCACGAAGGACTTTTTCATTGATGGTAATGAAGCGCCATTGGAAATTGGGTCTTGGAGTTAAAGCAAACAACTTTGTTGCGGTCTTGGTACCCATCTTCGATGCTACTTCATGTTCTCGCTCGAATTCTTGAAGTATTGCATATAGTACGGGGATGAATAGACCGGGATTTGCTGATACATTTTTTATGCTCCAAGGCTGTGGGGCCAAGGGCATTAATTGCCAAACTTTTGAATAATGCGCTCTTTTATGTTTGGCTTTCTTGACGCTGAGTTTGAGTGTCCACTTTGACCACAAGAGGCACATATAGATCC
>NW_027192150.1:737478-918888 GCF_041956525.1 Rhizomucor pusillus
AACCCTTCTTTCGCATCCAAATGAGACGGCGAGAGGATACCAGATTTTCTTGTGAAGCTTGAAGTGACACGGGTTTTTGTCTGCGATGCTGTGGATGTCCTCTGATATGAAGCAGGTTACAATAGAGAATAAGGGTATGGAGGGCTGATTCATGGATGGTTATTGTTGTTGTGTTTGACAAATCCTGGAATATTATTACAAGTACAGCACTAATATAGATTGGTTGAATCGTATTTAAATCAACATATCATACTTGTATCAAATGCTTGACTCTTGTTTCTTTGTGGGCGAACTCTGCTTGTACCTTTCTGATACTTTAAAGGAACACGAGTCAAATTTGAAGCACAGCGGACATCTCATATCGTTCCAGGATGCATGGTCATTCAATATAGTTGCCATCCTGTACTGATACCGTCGATCCAAGGAAAACAAACATCCTTCAAACTAGGTTCGTGGATGCTTAAAAATTGATAATCAATCACGAACCAAATACCTGCCTCCGCGGAATACGTTTCTACCGGGCTGCAGATCAGACATAATTCAGAATCAAACAAGTAAGAAAATAAACAGCAAAAGCACTGCTGCGTGGGCGATTGTTATGGAAGAAGCGAGATAAAATATATGTGACTTTGCGTGGAATCGAGATCTTCCAGAGAAATTTTCAGGAAGTACTGTTTTCCTCGAGTATTTTTCCAGTAGTTCCTTACAATAGGAGAAAAGCTCTCCCCGCGACTCTGCGCGTGACAGCCTTCATGAGTGAATGGAACCGGTATTGTTAGGAATCCGTTAAACATCAAAAAAAGAGGCTCCACGGATTCTTTGTCATAGAAGAATTGACAGGCTGTATTTATACTACATTTTCAGAAACAAATGACGCTAGAAAACCGCTAGCTCACAACAATTACAGCTGAATTTGATGGTCAGCGTTAAAATATACCCGCATACTGTTCCTTAGGCTGCTTACCTGCATTAAGCAAACCTTTGCTGCAATTTCAGTCAGCAGCTCGATCGCGTCAAACGTCCCTGCGGGTTAGCCTACGTCTAAAAAGAGAATATCAACTTGTTTACCAGGCACAGAGGCGGGAAGGGTAGCCCGGGTGCTGTATGACTACGTCGACAAAGGCTTCCTGTTCAGCATGTAGAAACTGTTCTTGCAAATATTGAATGAGAGAGATAAGACTTCATGGTGCCTGCCAGAAAGAGTTAAGTTATAATGATTGTTTCCAGTGACTATCAAAAAAATGCATATATATTCGCCGTGGAGAACCTGAAGAACTAGCTCACTACATGGATGAAGGAATGCAGAGTGTAAGGATGAATGCCCATCGACTTATCACTTCTCTTCTCGTGATATCATATGTATGCAATCATCACTTCTTATGTGTCCTATCTTTCCATGTCAATGCATAACAGCTGTATACTTTGTTTAGGTCTCTGCGCTTGCAAGAAGATACCGATGCATACAACAATTAAGTATGATGGTCTCCGTAATGCAATAAGGTCGTTTGGTTGAATTTGGTCGAATACTTTAATTGTGAAAATCGTAAGCATTTGAATATCATCATTCTCATTTGCTGTAATCAGATGGTGTGGGCTTTTCTAAACTTTCAGGATTTTAAAACATCTTTGGCACCTTTTTTGTATTGATATTATAATATCATTGTGACTGATAAATTGTCACGTATTTCTTTGATAAAAGGTATCAGGAGACCATACAGTCAAACAATGCCGTCACCAAAATGTCCTAAATGTGAATAAATATTCTATCGACTGGAATACGATGAAGCAAAAGATCCCCTGTTGCGTTGCCGATCTGGCACATTCTCGTGATGTTTTGTTATAAAATAAATCGATAAATGTGCAATTTTACTTTGTGGATTAATGCGCCAACAACTTTTGAAAAAGCTGCAGGTTCACTTTCTTCCCCGCTTGATCATGCTATCGCTGCAGAGCAAGCAGGTACAACCCAAGTCATTCTTTGACTCGAGACGGATCGCCATTGTCAGAGAGAGTCCTGCGGTTCGACTGCAGAAAGCTGCTCAAGGTATAGACGTACGGGCGGGCTCTTCTCGTAATTCGCGGTTATTGATCGTCAATCTACTGCAACAATAAAGAGGGCAACATTGCAGCTGTCAAACGGCTGGCCAAGAAAGTTAGCAATATACAGAACCCGGACCCTGAGACGGGATAGTAAGTTGAGGTAGAGACGAAGACATGACTACGTATAGGTTTGTTTAACGATGATATGCAACGTAGTACAACGTTGATGTATGCTGCACGCTATGGCCACGTTGATCTCGTAGAATGGCTGCTGGAAATTGGCCACGAGGAAGAAGTGATATCAGTGGTATGAACAAGAAAGAGAGGAAATGGAGTAGACAAAAATAATAATACATGTATCACTAGGACAACGAAGGCACTACCGTCTTGATGATTGCAGCAATGTACAATCAACAAGAGGTACACCTCCCCCTCTGTGGCTCGAGCGTAAATTGCAATAGGTTATTAATCTAGATTGTCTAGATATTCTACAGCTACGTCATGCGATATCCAGAATGTATACACGCCATTAGCAAAAATGGATGGACCGCATTATTGTACGCTGCAAAAAACGGGAATGCTGCCCTTGTTGGAGTAAGAACGATGCAACATGTATGCTAGAAATATCTAAAGCTAAAAATTTTTCCCTTGGATAGTATCTCTTATCCATCTCTGCAGATATCGACCACGTTGACAATGATGGAAACTCTGCGCTTCATCATGCTTCGGCTTGGGGTCACTTGGCAGTCATGGAGTTGCTGGTAGTAAGTATTCACTCGGACAAGAGATTTGGTAGGAGAGCCTTAAAAATTGATGCCCATCTCATCAGTCGCAGGGTTGCAACGTTGACCTCGAAAACAAGTACCATTGCACAGCCGCAGATTACGCATACTCATTTGCAGTGCAAGAACATTTGAAAGGTATTTATGGAGGTTACATGATGAGCGTTTGACTTTGTTTCTTATATCCTGCGCCGTATGTAGACATTTCCAACATGATCTGTACTGATAACTCCACCTTATCGCTTGCATCTTCACACAAATCCGTAAACATGCGTCCTTATCCCCCGATCCCATCTTCTTCCGTTTTATCCCACTCTGGCTTGAGCAGCAGCGCTGCTGCAGCTGTTTCCAGAGGTCCATCCGTTGCTGGACAAGACTCGCCTACACCGCGAGCATCGACCTCCTCCTCCTCGGCGGCCATCTCTCCGACCACCAACGGTATACCCTCATTCACTGCTGCTCTGGGTAGCAGTCCTTCTTCGCAAGTATCTTGAAAAGAATAAATTCATGTTTCGAATATCATTATTACTATTGTTTACTTGTTTGTTTATTTGTCTGTTTCCAGTGCATATATCAAGACCACACCTAAACATAAGATAGAGTTATTAACAAATCATCGGGTGCATGCATGCATGAAATAATGATCTTACTTTAAGCAAGTGATCCCAACTGCCTGTGCATAGTGCCATGCCATCGGATGATACGCCCAAGCACGACACGCGATTTTCATGCCCGCTGAGGACGCCGACCCGCTCGCCTCGCAGCGTGTCCCACACATGACAGTTGTAGTCATCGTAACCACCAAACAACAGTCTTCCCGATACCGAGAACGCGACCGACGTAATTCCGCAGTAAATTTGTTCGTGTGTGTATGTGCTTAATTCACGATCTGCACGCAAGTCAAATAACCGGCAGCTAGCATCGTCCGAGCCTGTGCCGATAGCATCGCCGTTCGGAAAAAATTGGACTGCGTTGATATCTGATTCATGGCCGGTAAATGATTGCACGCATTTGCCGGCGCGAATGTCCCACACTTTGGCGGTGGCGTCGCATGCACCCGAGCAAAAGATGTTGGGATTCGGTGAAATAGACAGACTTTGGCAGTGTGAGTGGATATATATATCTATGTAAATTTTCTTTTTTGGATGCAGTTGTTATTGTTACCTCATGACATCGCCCGCGTGGTCCACAAAGTCTGTAAGTTTCTGACAGGCGTCAATGTCCCACAAGACGCACGTCGTGTCGCCACTCGACGTCAGCATCCTGTTGTTGTCCATGAACCTGCAGCAGCTGACATAGCCTGTATGTCCTGCCAGTTCTCGCGCGGGCTTGATGGGCCCGTTGCGTGTGTTCAGGTTGTAGATCGAGCAAATGTTATCGAGACCACCGGATGCTACGTAGTCGCCCGAGGGAGCATATGCACACGTCATGACCCACGACGACCGCAAGGGTATGGCGAATACTTTGTTTGTTGTGTACGCATCCCACACTAACATCTTGCCGTCCTGCGACGCTGACACCAAGTGCCGTTTGTCACACGCCCATTGCATCGCGTATATCTTGGCCAAATGCCCTTTCAGTGTACGCCGTACTTTGATCGTTAATCGCTGGATTCTTTCTATTTGCTGTGCCTTTTCTTTCACTGGATTTTTAAAAGTC
Source organism: Rhizomucor pusillus (assembly GCF_041956525.1). Taxonomy (NCBI): domain Eukaryota; kingdom Fungi; phylum Mucoromycota; class Mucoromycetes; order Mucorales; family Lichtheimiaceae; genus Rhizomucor; species Rhizomucor pusillus. The sequence goes on from NW_027192150.1 coordinate 741,960, forward strand.
AAAAACACATTAGATTTATTTCTGGTCACAAGATCTTTTCCTTTCAAACCCTTACACGTCGTATCGGCCAGCGCATCATGTCTTGCCCGAATCTTCTCCTTGAGCTGTTCAGCTTCTCTCCGCGCTGCAGCCATCCGCTCAAGGATATCTGTATCATGGTTACCGCTCATATTGAACGAGCTACTGTAAAATTTGTCCCCGTAACTATTTTGCTCAGTATAGAAAGATAAAGCGATAAAATATGAAGGTAAAAGGTAAACGCGGAAAAACCAGAGAAAAGAAAAAGAAGAACTATGTTATGCCAAAAATGATCTCTGTAGAAACCGGAGGCGCTTTCCAGTTTGTTGATTTTTTGAACTGGTTTCACTCTGATATGCTGTCTCACGAACGATGATATTTTGTTTTCATCTCAGCTATTTACATGTATATATCAAAGTAACAAATGAATAATGAAGCTTTATATACATTTACAAGTATTAAAAGAGTGAGGCAAGTTACAGCAAATTAGTATTACTACTACGATGATGAAGAAGAAGATGCATTTTCGATTTGCCCTGCGGATAGGCTTTCATTAGCTTTAAGAGAAGCCAAAGTAGCAGCAGCAGCCTCGGCCTGTTGGGTATCAGTGTTCTCGGTATGAGCCATGTCGTTAGGTGCAGCGTCGGATTGCGTTGCTGACGCTGTTACTGCTGTTGCTTCGGCATTTGATCCATTAGTTTCAAAAGTTTCTTGAACGGTTTTCGGTTCAGCTTCTGGTACAACCATAGAGGATGCATCATCTTGTTGCGCATTTCCATTTGAAGTCGTCAAGTCTCCAGAAGTATTTGCCGCTTCCGTTGCGTTTGGGGCCTGTTGATCATTGTTTCCTTGTGCGTCATTAATGGGTGGAGACACTTCATTACCTGAAGAGCTTTCAGGCAATGTTATGTCCCTGGCCGGCTGCACACTGACCCTTTCGGACTCATCATTGCTTGCAGATACATTTTCTATAGATGCTTCAGTCGATGTTGCACTCGTAGCTGGTTGTTCGCTATTTCCTTGTGATTCCTCGATGGTTGTAGATACGTTTTCTAACGGCCCCGCAGTCAGCGCAGAATCCGTGGTTGGCAGTGCATTGCTTTCTTCAGCGGGTAAAGGTGCAGAAAGAGCGCCGGCTGTGAAAGTTAAGGTAAGCCGGGGCAGACCAGCTGCCGTGATGTTGCAGCCATTGTCAATATTACTTTGAACATTGTTGGTAGCAAATGGAGGTACGCTAGCGCTTATTGGCGGGATAACAGAAGAATTAGGAAGACGTATCCGTGAAGACTGCGCAGCAGGAGCCGATCCTTGGGGTGCAACAGCGAATCCTGTCAACGGTTCTTCTGGAAGATTCATTGCCTCCTCGTCTTCTTCATCAGAATCAAGCGTTAAATCGATAACATTATTCGGTCGTTTTGGTAATGAGCTTTGGACAGGCATTGCTGCAGGCCCATCCAGCTTGCGCTTTGCGCCTGCAATCGCATTCGTGTTTCGTGGTTGAGGTACAGCAGACTGCTGTCCGCTGCCAGGATGGTCATTATTATCGTCATTGTCATCTGAATCATCCAAAACCAATACTTCAACGTGCTGTGCATTGAACTCTGATGGGCTTTTGTCGTTTGTCTCTTCTTTGACGGGTTTTTGTTCCAGATTTCCATAATCGTCATCATCCTCGTCTATTTGGCCTTTTGATGCTATCACATTGCCTTCCGGATCAATGGTAATAAATTCAGAAGTTGCGTTCGCTAGCAATTCTGCAAAGTATCCGTCGACTACCAGCTCATGGAAAGGAGCTTGCTTGTTGCATACTGGACAAGACCACGTTGGTGTTTGTTCGTTCATTGCCAAAAACGTCGTCGCATCAAAGCACTGGGCATGCTGGCAGTTCTGCGCTCTACATGGTGTAGTAATTTTTGTGAAGGAGAGCTATAGGAGTAACTATATATCAGAAACGAAAATTCTTCGGTTTACTACTAGAGCAAAAACTGCCTACCGGACACTTTGTTGAAACAGTTTCTGACTCTACGACGACATCCGCATCTTCATTGTGCTTTTTTCCTAAAAGGAGTAGTATGAGACTTTCCGGATGAATCCAGCAATGTCCTGCCGAACTTACTATCAGAGAGGACTTGTTCCTTTGTAATGAATTTGTTTGACTTTATAGATTCCACGAGCATCGATATCTCCATCCGTTTAACCAACTGTACGATCGCGACAAAGCTCTGTAGTACAAACAAGCATAAATATCAAAAGTTTCCATTTGCTCCATCCGGAAAGTCTTACCTTGGTAGTATTTGCATAGACTAATTCGACATAATTTTTATGGTAGATTCCGCACATAGATGTAATGTTATATGGATGCACCGTGCCTGGCTTGTTCTTCAATCCTCGTAGGTGCTGATAACAGTGATGTTAGAAACCATTTTTTTGAAGAACTATTTTGAGCTCACCTGTCCCGAAATCACATTTTGGTTCACCTTGAGCTCGCAGACATGTGGAAACTCAATAGGTGCACCTCCCGAGGCGACAGTAGTATCGACTGCAGCGCAAAACATGCGCAGCTCATGGAGAGGCCGTCCATTCGAATCCGTTTGTTTCAATAGTCCACGTTGAGTCTCGTTAAGTGTAAAAATGAAAGTCCTAGATGACCGTGCATACGTAGCTTCTAACCGGCGTTAGAAAGAGATCTCCTGTTATCCTAAATTTCTACTTACCAGTGCATAGTTGGCCATTCGTCACCGGTTCCACAATCACATAAAATGGCGAATTTCGAAACGCTGGGTTTCGTATAGCTTGCAGAGGTACCGCTGTCGGTCCTGGCGGTGGTGCGGTCGCACTGGTGGAGCGTTGAGTTGGCTGTTCGATACGTGCTCTTTGCTCAGCAGTCAATTGCCTCCAGTTGTATACAGTTCCTTCTGCGTATACCCATATCTCCCTATAGATAACGTAAGATACTGAAAACGCAAAACTTGCCTCCGCTCAAAGCGTTGCCTATGTTACCTCCTGTCGGCAAATCGATTGAGAATATTTATAACCGAATTGATAAGGTAGGCCTCTTGTTTTCGCAACGCAGTATTTACAGTATGTGCAATGTGCAATGCCAGTCCTGACTTGTTCAACGAGACGGGAATGCGCGGAAACCGTCGTAGATCGTTCAGACTGCGGACAATGCTTGTCAATTCTGTCTTTCTCAACGAGTTCAACGGCTCGACGATCCGGTCTTGCTACTCAATATGAGTTAATTGTCTTGATCACTGTAAATCGCAACGACAGCGCCACTTACGAGCAAATAAGACTCCATGTCACGAAGATTTCTTGCAGGACTTTAGGTTCCTTGCGTCGAAAAAGCAGAGTGAACAAGCGACAGGCCAACAACATGCAGCATTTGAAGGCGCCGAAACTCAGAAAAGTAACGACAGCCAATGATAAGAGATTGGCGGACGCTTCACTAAGGAATGCGCTCTTGTGTCCAAGCAGTGCAGCGAAGAGTTCTCTCAACTTTTACACATTTTGTCATTGATTGATTTGCTTCAAGGCACTCTCGCTCTTTATTTTCTTTCTTCATATTCTTTGTAGCAGCAATGACGGTTTGTATGAGAGTCATAGAGCATCCTAATTTAATGACCTCAGTTTCTACCTGATAAGGCCGACTTATTCAATCAGCAAGTCTCGCATCGGCGACCATGAAAAACGTAGGCGAGTCAGGATCGGCAGGGAGGCGGAGCTAGTAGTGACAAAGGATTATTTGAGTTCGCTTGTGGGCGAAACAGGCCACACGGAGAGTGACAGCAACTTGTCAAAAATAGTGAAGGCCAAAGTATTTTATGTCGGAGTGGATACCGACCATTGACCATACATACTGTCCCATTAATTGACATTGGTATCAAAGTTGATATTCAACCCTCCTGTCGATGAATGCCGATCAAAGACAGGAAAAACCTCACTTTTAAATAAATAAATAAATATATTTCTACTGTATACTTGCAGCACTGTACCGTCATTCATACAAGACATCCAAGACTTATCCGGCGGTTGCTTGCTACGGACACTCTCTTATTCCGTCATTTTTGCCTAGTTGGGATCAAGTTTTGCCGACATTTTGAAAACTTGTTCTCTACATTAATATTTGTTCAAATCGACGAGAACAAAGTATCACAATGTACTTTTTTACGACATAGTGAGTACATATGATGGATAATAATCGTAACATGAGATATCAGTACGTGCTTGCGAGGACAGGTCTTTCAGATGCTAACGACCGTATCCCGCCATTGCAGCAATACTTTTATTTTCTGGGCAAAGTCCTGCAGCTCCTTTCCGTGCTCGGCAGCTTGATGTACGTATTGATAAGGTCAGCATGTTCAAGGCAACTTTCGCCGGTAAACTTTTTACCGTCAGTATACTTTTTTATATATTTATCTTGTCCGGCTACCATGACATCAACACATATTGTCATACTATGAGGGTACAGATTCAGCCACAAATCGTTATGGTTATAAATCAACTCTATACTTACTATAATATAGTAGACAGAACACCTTTGCCGGCCTCTTCTTGGTATAACATGCATGCGTGTTAACAACGGCCTTGGCATTAGTCGCCATTTTTGCTTCGTCACCGTGCTTCTTTTTGAGGGTGCTTCTCTTTGTGCCACCCGCAAATTCGGCAACACTGGCTACCATTGGCATGTCCCCAACTGGGATACCCAAACCGTCCCAGTTCACCTTATTCGTTGACGCATGAGATACCTCAATCCTATATAGCGAGCATATCGTGAGTTATTCATCATATTTTCTCACAGCTGCAATTCACAGACTTCGACTCGTCTCGAGAAGCACGTCACAGTTTTTCTCCATTGCGACATTTATTTAAGCATTTATGGGAATGTGCGACGAATCCTTCGACGAGATAGTTGCTTTTCATGCATGGATATTTGTCCATTTCATCCATTGTAGCCTTCAGGAAGCTAAGATAATCCTGTTACGGTTCCTGAGCGCATAGAGCCAGCATGATCTCCTCGCTTTTTCTTCTCGGCCGGCAGCTGCGGGAGTCGTAGACTGCACTTAATGGGTCCTGAGGCAGAGATTGCACCCAAGAACTGTTCGCGCTCGAGTCCTGGGTACTGTAACCACCACACGAGAGCCTTTCTTCGACCATGCCATGCTAATCTTCATGTTGACGTGGAAGGCAAACTCGTCATCAAGAAAGACACAATTATTCTTGAAATCCAGGTCGGTTCCTTCCCACTGAGACTTCCGGAATTGATCCTTTGGAGCTGATTTTTACTGGGAACGGGAAATGAGGGCATTGTTAATTATGGCAAAGTCGAAGGTTACTTACTTTGCTTGCTACGAAGTGTTGAACGTGAACAAGAGGGTGGGGATACAAAATATGGGGTGTAGCATATATATACTGAAATTATTTTCTGGAAATAGTGTATGTAGTGGTCAGCTACATCACTTGACGCAGCACCAGAATTTAGATCATTAGTCGTGGTTTTCCTTGAGAGCGTGCAAAGCCAACGACCGACCTGATAGGAAATGCCATGAAGAAATCACAATCTCCACGTGATCGACTTAGTGAAGGCAGGAAAGCTTTTGATAGGTTTGCCAAATCTGCTTATCAGCAATCGGTCGGAAGTAATTCCGATGGTGTGTGCCGCGCTGAGCAGCAGCAGCAGCAGCGTTTTGCTTTTTCTGGCAAGCGAGCACTTAACGGTACAAAAATGTAAGTGTCTGAAAATGGCTAGACTGCAACGTCGTATCAAGTGAGCAAAGCGTGGCTGCTATAAACAAAACCATGGGAAATAAGACATGGACGATGATGATAATTATTCTTTTCTTGTCCAGGGCCTTCTGCATATTAGGACATGAATTTGCAGTTTGTACATGCAAACACTAATCTTCTACTGCAGTTACAAGCTCTTTTCTGCCACATAGAGAAGGCCTGGCTTCGCAAACGAGAATATTGTAACGAGAGATGGCGTCATAGATAGAGCAATGTCCGCACCGCGCAAGGAACCACTGAATGTTGTGGGGGTGCGATCGCTGCTTAGGCACACCCCGTTTTGTTTACGGTACACGGGCTACGTAGGCCACGAGGATGTCATTCCACTCAGCTTTCAACAACGTGGCTCTATCGCCGCTCCAATTAACTTCCATGCACAATGCGGCACAGTGCTATACGCGATTTAGATAGGATCACGCATATGGCTAAAAAAATATGGTTCTGTTGAAATATACATCGTGATGCTCTGCTCTCTGGTTTTTATTCTTTGTTGTAGCAACAGGTTAATGGGATAGAAAATGATTCATATGCAAGAGTCCATTCTATTCAATCAGCGGAGGGAAAAGAGGACGGGTAGTAGGCACTGATACAGGGATATAAAATATGGGTGACATTGAAGTTTAGATGGAACAAGGTCGATAGGGTTGTTGTTATTGACAGTTGGCAATGATGGATGTCGTATGATGCTGTATTGCTATTATTTTTGTCACTGTTGCTTCTTATCGCGCCTGTTATCCTTGTTGTGGGTCTTCCAGTGGCGTTTCAAGTCATGTTTCCTGGTGAATTCTCTGAAGCACGTTTCACACGCGAATTCTCTTGGACGGTCGGGGAAATGCGTCAAGATGTGACCTTTCATATTGTTGCTACGGTTGCTGCTGTGGTTACAGAAAGGGCAGTAGTGAATGGTACGTCTAACTGGCTGCGGTCGTTTGGTTCCACTTGCGGAGGAAGATGCGCGGTTTCTCTTGGCAGCTTTGCCCGTCGTTGTCGTCGATCTCGGCACTTTGTCTGAAGGCACACTTGCGGGCACCTCCTGTTGCACAGATGGCTTGATGTTGCCTTGCATTGCATGGAGCTGCTGCTCGAGCCAGTCACTTGTCCTCATATCCTTGTAGCTGGTGGTGGGCAGTTCAGATAACACTGTAGGAGTTTGTACGGGAGATTTGATCGCGAGTTTGCTATCCATCATGTGAACGAGAACCGATGAGCATGATTGGTTTCCTGGCTCAAATAGGCCGCCAGCAGGAGGTGTAGCCATTGGATGAGTTGGGGGAGATGTGATGATTCGGGGATCCACCGTTTGCGCCACCGGTGGTGGTGGGGGATCATCCTCTACTGCACTGTTGATGGCGGAGACATGCCCGCAGCAAGAGAAATAGTTATCACCTTCATGCAAGGCACTATCCACAGCATCTCCAGGGCTGTTGCTGTGGATATCTCCGGGCAAAGAATTTCTAAAAGTGCTAGCATAGGCTGGCACGGCGCCACCTCCATTGAGTACATCCCGCGTTAATTGCTCAAGGTCGTACGACTGTCCCGTGACCGGCATGGATTCAAAAAGGTCTTCGACATCAAGTAAATCGCATTCACCTTGGTACCAGAGGAGTGGATCTACAGGCGAGCATTGCTGCTGCTGCTGTTTTTGCTGGTGGGTGTCATCTTGGGAAATCGGTGTATTGCAACATGCTTCCGGCACCGAGAACGTGGATCCCATAGATGAAGACAATGTAGACTGCAGGAATTCTTTAAAAAAAGACATTTAGCTTGTCAGTACAATGCTTGTTTCAGAGATAATGACAGATCCATTTACCAATGCGAGATTCTGGCGTTCTCCAAGAGCAGAATGGATTCATTTGCGCTCCTTTGATTGAATCAGCGCCCAGATCGATGCGTAATCCGACCTCCACCGCTTGCGTGTAATGGCGCTGGATTGATATCGGCTGAACACCGGAGGAAAACTGAATTGGAGCGCTGCTCGCGACATTTGCGCAGGCATCTTGGGCCGTGGTATGGGTATTTCGGGAGGAATTGTCTAAACTGGCTGTATGCATAGTGGAAACAGGGTAAGGTTTGGAACTGGCAGTGGTATTGACGGCAAACGATCTGATGGATGTGTGCAGCAGAGAAGCAAAGGTAGGCATGAAACGATTAAAAAACAACTGGATATGTGAATGGATTGCTAATGAAAATAATAATGCATGAATATGAACAATAAAGAGGAAGGTGGCGCGTACGAGATTGATAGAGAAATTGTATTCGGAGTGGGGAAGAAGTGAGGCAAAGAAAAGAGGATGAAGTGTGCCTTGCATGCCTGTTATTTATGGACAAAGACGCTGAGCAGCACACTTGTATTTGATCAAACGATGGTGAACAAACAAGAATGTTAAAAATTGCACAGTTTGAAGAGCGTTTGCGTGCAGTGGCCTCACCCATTTTCCGTTTGTGTCCCCCCGATCTGAAATTTGCCTTTTCGAACTAGCTGCTGGTATCGGCGTATGAGCACTGCAGAGAGAAAAAATAGCTCCTCCACCAAAAGGCATCAATATCAGTCATTGTAATCTTACACTTTGGTGTGTGCAAAAGCTGACCCTTCCTTTTCTACAGTGTATGGGCATTACGTCGCTGTGGGGGTGGAGGAGTACAAGTTGAGGCATTGTAAATCGGCCAGTATTATTTCGATATGAATCTTTCCTCTGTTTCTGACGACGCGACGAAAGCTAGTGAGTGACCGACTTGATGCTTCCAAATTTACTTGCAAACAGTCGAGTGCGCTTTCATTTTCTGCCTTTTCAGGTTGGTCTCGATGCCAAAGACCACCCAAAATACATTTTGCGTTTCACTGCGGAGCCACGCGGACTGGCTGTCCGCGTATTACTTGCGGTGGCACAGGCATTCCGAATTTTGTACATACTGTGAATAGGGACTTCCACGAGCGAGTGAGCGGTGCGCCACATTATATCCACGCATAGAAACCATCGAACAAAGCGTCGCTCTTTCCACCACTATCGCCGCCGCCGCCGCTGCTGCTATATTTGCACATCGCCTTTCTTTAAAACCCGAGTGACGTTGTATTGGTGACGGGGTTGTGCAGAATATTCATGTTCATCGTTTCGATAGCTATTGTTGTCGTCGAGATGTAGTACCGAGAAATTGGATACTATCATATGATCTACGTCACGAACTGGAAAGAGTACTAGGGAACTTCAGGAACCAAAGTACAATAACAATTAATGCCATGTACAGACGATATATCTGGGTCGCGACGATATCTTAACATATACATAATCGTAGATTCAATATACGTATCAGTAGGCATGATCATTCCTAAACCACTACTGTACATATGAATTAATGATGCAAAAAAATGGTCGACTTCGTGACGTGCGAAAAGATATCCATCAATTTACGAAAGTAGTTAGTTGGTATTAAACGTAAAAGCATAACAGCAGATACACACTCTTTCCAAAGCACAGGTCTTCATCATCGGCAAAAGAAGAAGCATATCGGATCGAAAATATCCGTGAATTGGAACTCATGTTAAGAGCTATGGTAGATTGAGGTCTGCCGTAAGTTATGAAAAAACAGTCGTCTAGTCTATAACTCAAGTACTTAACTCCTACCAAATGAATCCAGTTGCAAAGCGATGCTGCTGCAGGCTATACTCTGGTATACAATATGCAATTAGTTTCCAGATGACATCCTTTCATATTGCTGTGATGGCTCATCAAATTTGTAGCAATTGAGACACCCTTTAGCAGTAGATAGCCAAGCGGCTCTCTAGCGGATCAGGTCAGACTTTCTGTGAAAATATTAAACTCACTGTTTTAGGTAGAATTTGTTAAGCACAATTCGATAAACAGTAATATTTTCTAACCTCACTGCTGCTGGTCAAGCGTGTACTGTACTATGCTTTAGCGATCGCGAACTTCATATCATCGCTCTGCTTTGAGATTCCAGACTTTATAGAATATTCCATCAATAGCTCGGATGTGCCAAGTAAATGCATCTTTGCAGCTGCGGCAGCAACAGCATCGCGCATACCACACATCTGCTAAAACGTGAGAGTCCACAGACTGCCACTTTCTTCAAGCTGCAGGACCCGGATCTTCTTATTGACAAAAAGTTGTTAGTCTGTTTCTTTTCTTAGTAAAAGCAGGGAACTTTGGATTGTTAACAAAGTGGAGCAGATTTTCGCGCGACCCATGCGTGTGGCCTTTCAAAGCGTTGCCTGTGTATCGCAGTGGATTCAGTCAACAACCCGACACTTGCTTTGGGTGATTCTAACAAAGATGCCTGATTTTCACACTATTATATCTTTTTTACCATCTTCCTTCTTCTTCCGATCCATTCCATGTTCATGGATCGATTACATGGATACTTGTTTCTATAAATACGCGACGCTTACATCTTGTGCGACACAAAGTGAGCCACGTGCGATGTTGATGTCTGACGATGAACCGAAAGAAGACGTAAATAAAGTTACAAAGTATGTCCTTTATTTGAACAGTAAATAGAGGAGGCTACTAAGACAGTAGACGTTACGTGTTGTGTGCTTTCTACATAGGTTATGATGCTGGGATGAATAGATGACTGGGGTCTTTACTTGGATTCTTCCTGTTTCTTCATAGCTTCAAGTCTGGCAGCAATCTGTTGTCCAATCATGATGAAAGTCTGCTTCACTTGTTCCTTGGGGCCATGCATAAACAAACTGGCCTCGTGAGATTCTTTAACTGCTTTTTGGCCTCTTGGGATCATTGCATCGTAATACTCTTGCACGGCTTTTGCCAAAGGCTTGTCTGTCTTGTATACATCCGCCAACAAGAGACCCAACTCTGCAGCATCTTGGATTGCATGGTTACCACCTACATGAATCATATATATTGTCAGCTTTTAATCTGTTAAATCCCATCGATGATTCGAAAAACTGACCTTCGCCTCTGTACATGGTCATTGTGTGTGCTGCATCGCCAATCAAGACTACACGCCCTTGCTCAGATTTTTCCGCCAGATCTTCAGAAGGGCTTCGTTCTCGAATAATCAATTTGACAATAGATTGATCTTCGGGGGTATCATTGAGTAAGGATTGGAAAACAGGATCAAATTCCTGGGACCATTCTTTGACTAGTTCACGTCGTTCTTGTTCGGTTTCCGGTTGCTTGTCAAGAGGGTCGATGCTTGAGATACTCCATTGCATTTCATATTTTGGCTCGGGTCCACTGCGGTCAACGTCGGTCAAGGAAGAAAAGATACACCGTGCGCTGCCTTTGTAACTTCCAATGATCATCATTTGCATAGGTGCTAAAGCTTCGTATTTCTTTCGTGTCTCTTGATCCATCCAGAATGAACCGCATAGAACCTGGAGCGGGTTGACCGTCGTTGCTTCCTGGAAACGCTCCTTGCCGAGTATCTGAGCGCACACTGCAGAGTTGACACCGTCTGCACCGACCAACACGGATCCGGTCTCTGTGCTACCATCCTTGAATATGACCTTGACGCCGGATTCAGTGACCTCGTAGTGATCCAGGACCTTGTTCCATTCGACATCGATGCCTTCCAGCAACCATTTGCGGAATCTGCCACGGTTGATGCGATATACTTCTGCTTCAAAATTTGTACCGATGGGTTCCATGAAGAGTTCGGCGTTGTCGCCGTCCAGGACATAGAACTTGTGGTTGCTTGGGCTTTGAGGGTCCGCAGAGCTAGAAACACCAATCTTGCTGTACTTTTCAGGATCCATGCCGTTCTTCAAGTAAGGCAAGCAAAAATGCAAGCTGATGGACCATCCTTGCGTTCTGGCTTGAGGAGTCGCGTCGCGCTCAAAGACTTTGTATGGCACACCCTGATGCTTGAGGACATTGGCAAGAGAGAGGCCTGCAAGACCGCCACCGATGATAATAACTTTGTCGTTCATGTTTGATTTGTATGTAGTAGAAAGAGAGAGTTTCGTTGTCTGATCTAGCGCAAGGCACAGAAAGGGTCCCTATTTTATAGCATGATCAGGAGATCCGGGACGGGTAGCCGGGAAGTAAAAGAATCCTCGATTTGAGTCAAAACTTTCGGGACTTAAGTTGCTCCGTCCTCCGTGTCCCCGCATGCATGTCTGTGATGAACACTATATATGCGCCACATTGTACATACAAAAATAGCTCAAGGTGCTCATGATGATAACTATAAAAAGAAATGAATCAAAAATTTATCCTATGTGGGTGATTACGATTCCGGACAACGGTGAACTATGAATCATACATATCCCGTTGGTTTCTGTTTATGACCCGCGCCAAGACTTCTTGTTCTTTCACTACACTGCTGCCACTGATCTTGATGAATCTTTGTAAAAGCTTATCCAGATCCTCTTTTAACAGGACTTTTCAGGAAAAGGGTGATTTACAAGAGCTCTTATGCATTGATGCTTTCGTTATTAGCATCTAGAAACGTGTATTGGTGGCAGCGAGATATATTCCATGTCAACTTGTAAAAAGATACTTTGAAATGTCTGGCTATATAATGCTCTTGGCATTGACTAACCTAAAAAGCGATTATATTATTATATGCTGAATGCATCCTAAAGGGCCAGAGGTCTGTGTATGAGGCTTCAATGTGTGTAACCGAAAGTTGTTTTCGGAAAACAAACCTTGCTGTTGTCAAAAGTCTTCAAGCATAATTGACCCTGACATACAATTTCAGCGCATACTTTTACGTTCCTACATACTAATCGTTAAAACGCAAGAAACACCATTGTTTCTAACAAAGAAATATGCGTTGGTACTCGACTGTAGCAACGACCACATTTCGCGTAAGTATAGATCCGATCTGATCACGATATATTTGTTTTCCTGTCTCGTATTCAGTTGCTAATGAAGCTTACTCAATGTTAGAACCTTGGTATCAAAAACGGCGTATGCGAAAACTTGAAAAGTAAATTCGGTATTCAGCTGCCCACGGCAGCACAGGCACGTTTCTTACCGGTTATACAGAGCGGACGCGATCTCTTGCTGCGTGATCGCACAGGCACGGGCAAATCGTTTGGCATTGCGGTGGCCTTGGCATCGGCTGCAACATCCTCGGAAGCTTCAGTACGATCGCTCTATGTTGCTCCCAATCTCGAACTTGCGACACAAGTGCATAGCTGGGTCAATAGCTTGCACCACGGCAATCCTCTTGATATCCAGCTTCTTCCATCGTCATCCTCTGAAATATCTCAGCATATTCCCCACACGATCATTGGCACGCCCGGCCGGTTGCTGGAAGCATCCTCCAAGTTGCCATTCAGCTCACTCGAACGCATTGTTTTAGACGAAGCAGACCAGGCACTGCGGCTTCCAAAACGCTATGCGCCTTTGCAAGACAGAAAGTTCCGCGAACGGCATCCAAAACCTGCACAGCAGCTTATAGAATCCATATTCAAACAGAACAACCCTCAGATGATCGTGGCGTCAGCTACACTCAATCGACCCCTTCGACACTTTTTGCGGGAAAAGAAATGGGTCACTGATCCAGAATTTGTGGATATCACTGAAGGCGTTGTGAATGCTTCTGAAAGTCAGAACGTCCAACACTACTGCCTTGTGCTCAATGAGCAGGAAATTCGTAACATGCATAGTACGTTCATGCAAGGACCAGCCAAGGCCGATTTTGACGATACAGACGAACGCATGTTGGGATCCATTGCCATCTTGCAGGAAGAGGAACGTGTGCACAATGGCATCCTGTTTGTCAACAGCCACACCGTTAGCATTCCCAAAGTTATCCAGCAATTGAAAGAATTCAATGTTGAGGCACGTGATATACAAGAGTATCAGCCGACAATGACAGCAGCAGCAACGTCGCCGACGCCGACGCCGCTGTGGGTTGCTACCGAATTCTCTGCGCGAGGCATGGATATCCCAGACGTCTCACACGTCTTTATACTCGGACGACCCGCTTCACCTGCATCGTATCTTCACATGGCCGGCCGGACAGGACGCTTAAGTGCTGGAGGATTCAAGCCCGGCAAAGTGTTTACTCTGATTCGAGATGAAGGACGATCGACTGCAGCGATGCAAAATATGTACAAACTTATAGATGTAAATATTGAAAAGTATGAGCCTGTACAGTAATAGAACACGGCTCTTGTTGGCGACTGTTGAGAGCATGCATTGTCGTATATCATTCATTTTATCTTTCTCAAATGTACCGTCCGTCATCAACTCACTTGTTCGAGTTCTATCTATTGCGTGCACAGTTATGCTTTGGTCCTTGTGCTACTGCCGCGAATATTCTAAGGAGAGTTCGCAGCAAGAAGCAGCCAGATGGTGTATGATCTCTGCATGACAAGAACGGTGTTTGAATTGACTGGCATGTTGCACGAGAGCAACGCAGGACCGTCGTGCAACAGAAATGTGCACATTAAAGATCAAACAAGATGCTCCAAGAAAGGCGAACGCTTTATGATAACCTGGTAGTCCATTATAGGATGGTAAGATTTGAATGAAATTGTTTGATTTAATGCTTATAAACCCGAAGCGGCTTAGAACGATTTGCAAGAGATTTTGGACAAAGAGAAGGTTACACTTTGAAGGAGAAGACAGTGACTGAAATCCGGATTTCGACACAGGCTAAGGTAGCTTTGAGAAAAATCTAAACTCGGAGGGATTACCTGTGAATGATCCAGTGAATATAAACTCATCCATCGTTTAATCCATCGACAATGGATGGGGCTGCTGACTGTAATTGACTTGGCCACGCAGGAAAACGGTGAGTCGCAGTTGATAAACACTGCCGCTGCACCAGCTTCTCTTCCCGCCAAAATGGTGCAGATGAAGACGAAGCTCGGCCATTTGCCATTTGAAGTGCTATGCATGATTGCAGAAGACTTGAGCGCTTGCGATCAAAAGAACTGCACTCGCGTATGCCAGGAATGGAATGCAATATTTCGTCGCATTCTGTACAGCGTCATTGACACCGATAAACGATCCAAGTTTTACGAATTCCGCGAAGCTGTACGAACCAGATCTGATGCGCAGACAATGTTGGCCCTTACGTTCGAAATTTAATAGTTCGCGACGGATACATGACCCAGAAAGAAATGAATGAATTCAAGGCTTATTGTCCCAATATTCAACATCTCACGTTCCGTTACAAGGACGATGCTGCGCACCGGAATTTGCTTATATGGCTTACCGAACACGATGCCTTTCACGCTACCCGTAAATTCTTTGGAATTCCTCGTCAGTTACTGGAGACTCTGTCAACCCCATCCTTGACATTGATATGCGATGACAGAACGGGCCCAGGCCAACCTAAACCAGCTCTTGACATCAGTTACTGCAAAATCTACCTGACAGGCTGTTCCCATCTCCATACACTCAATCTTATACGAGTCTTCTGTAACGTGTCTCTGGATTTGATTGATAGCATTAATACTGAGTGTCCAAACCTTGTTGCATTGTGTATTCGCTCGTATGCATCCAAGACTGGGCTGCCCTCGAGCAGACCTGAGAGGATAGTCGTCGACAAAGCAAAGGAGCGCAGGAACCTTAAGCGGCTTCGACATCTCAGTCTGGAAACATCCACAATAAGCGAACCACATGTGATACATTGGTTTGAATACTTTGCTAATCAGTATCCTGAACTGGAAGTGTTGAAGATCGATGCATGCGGTGCTGCGCATAAACTGACTCAAACCGAAGACGAGCTTCAAGTTATAAAAGGAGCTCAGATGTCTGTAAGCTGCTTGCTGAACGATGTCGACGCCTACATACGGTAGTTCTGGATACGATTCACCTCAATGTCGATTTACTCTACATACTTTTAAGCAAGAGCGACTGTTTGCGCCATTATACCTTCAGAACTCTGTATTTCAGGCAACAATACAAGTTCGACCTTGATAATTGTGTAAGACGACCTCTTCGCAGTCTATCTCTATGGATTGATTGTGATCTCCCCGCCGGCTACTATATGTTTTGGGGGCATGCCCTCATCTGACAGAAGTGAAGCTTGAAACATACACGCACATGCGCAACAGGTTTCAATTTCATCGCTTAATGACAGCATGCCCTACACTCAGAAATCTCCAATTGACAGGCTTTGTGTTCTACGAGCCAAATTCCACTGATGAGGAGGAACGGCAGCTGGATTCCCAAAGATCACTTTATACACTGGATTTGCTCCAATGTCGAATTGATAGCCACGTTATGGATTGCGCTGTTACATACTGCCCTCGTCTGAAGAATTTGAGGCTTCACCAGGTTACATATACGGTAGCAGAGCAAACGTGCCCGGTCTTCCCGTTGCATTTGCCAAATAATCATCTACACAATTTACGAATCTGTGATCTAAAACTCCGTCGTCCTCCAGGGCATTTGTTACCATCAGTCCGCCTTATATCTCTTAGAACGGATCGAAACGACGAGAAGCTGCGAAATGCACCGTTCGCGGACCACGAAGCAACTTGGTTCTCTTTATATCCGGTGGCAGTCAAAGCAGTAAATAGACGACGAGGAGGAGTCAGCTTTACACATGTGACGACAGTATGCTGCGATGACAATATGATGGATGGATGGATGGATGGATGTATCTCTCCGATAAAATGCTATGCCATCAAAAAACCGGAAGCTGTTGAGTTGATCTGCCTAGAGATCAATTCTTTGCAGCATGAAGCCAAAACTAGAGTATCATACGTTAGCACGGACCGACGTCGTTGAGACGGCTCAGGGAGCTCCAGTGATCGCGGACTGGCAACCGGCCGCCACCATTGACTATTTCGGTTATCTCAGCTTGCGGTGCCAAACGTAAAAACATTGACTGTCAACGGTACCAAACTCATCGACAAAGGAGAAGTGTTAGCTGAACAACTTGATCCGATTCAATGAATACTTCCCGGCTTTCCAAGGCTTACAAATTCAAGCATATGTCCGCTTTACAATCCTTACTATCCAATTCGCATATGAACCATTCTCCGAGAATATCCATCTGTATGCTCTATACTCTACGCACAAAAGACTATCTGGTGCTTTATTTACATTGTATTGCTTTTCCCCGATAAAATAAATTTTCTTGAATACCCTCCCATATTTATTGAAAGATGTCGAGGAACCATATACGATTGATATATCATTCTAGGAAATTCCCCCACAGCAGCGAGAAAAAAAAAGAAGAGCATTGTTGAATATGGCCCAGATTTTCATCAAGAGCAAGACAAAAATGGTAATTGTTTTTCGGGCGTTCTGGAAAAGGATTCCGAAAGATGCGATGAATTGCTTGACTCCTTAATTTTCTTAGGGCATTTGTTGTTATTGTTTTCATAATTCTTATCTTGTTTCTTTTTATTGCCGTTTGAATATGGGAGGAACAGTATCGAAAGCCGCAAAGCAAATTGGTCTCGACGATTTGAGAAAATTGGCAACGTTGGAGGACGATGTCACCGATAGTTGCCACAGCGGCGACAATAAACGCAAGAGCAATGGCATCTGGAGAAGAAACCGCGGATCCGTTGGATGTATCAATAACGAAAAGCACGTTTCAGAATCTCGGCAAACGACCGAAAAGAACACGAAACTTCAAAAGAAAAATAAGAAGCAGCACAGCGTTTCCGTCAAGAAACGAAATGTCAGGTACAAAAAGGTAACAAAAAGTATCATTGGCAGACCTACCAACTTTCAGGTGAGAAGAAGGCAACTTTAGAAATGGGCCGGGGATAACCAACCAATAACTTTGTGTAGCATACGGGACACATTGGCGCGACTCACAGCTGGATGATGGAGACAAAACCAGAAATTACTGCTGCAAGTACACACTCAAACTTGGTCCCTAGTGATATAGCGGAATAGCTGACAGCATAATGTTTACATATAGCTTCCAGAAAACAAGGATATGCTATCAACACAGCTTCTTGGCATTACCGCGCTTTTAAATGCTTCGTCGAGCAACGATCAGCACCACGATCAACAGCAACAGAGAATAGCGTCAAGAACCCCTCGACGTGCTCGATCAAATAAAACCAAAACCAACCGCACAGCAGTGTTACCATCCTCACCGAGAAGCAGTTTACCGCCTCCGATCCCGCCTCCTCACAGAAACATACCACGATCGAATGGACACAACGCGGTAGCAACTGCAGCGCCGCCATCAGCTGCTGCATACCCCAAAGTCCCGCCACTACACAGCAACGGTCGCTCGTCTTTCCGAAAACGGCAGTGTCAACAACAGCAGCGCCAGCGCAAACCTGTCCACAAGAGATCTATTGGTCCTCGATCGCGAGTTTACGACAGCGGCATGCCTCCTTCTTTGAGGCCAGCTCCAGCCCGCTAACAACACACCTTCTGTGAAATAACAGCAATCGATAATAATTTATAAAGTCTTGTTTATTCTTTGATGTGTAAATGATGTTCCAAGCCAGGGAAGAAAAAATTCCTTTTGTCTTTTTTTTTATATGTCAATTTGTCAGATGGGAAGGAAGAAGAAAATAGATTAGGAAATGAAATGTTTACTGTTGTACGACGGAAAAGAGAGTCAAGAGCATGGGATGTGGAGAAATTTAGGAGGTGCGTTCGCAGCCAGTCTTCTTGACGAGCTCAGCGGGGCAAGATACTTGCTTGAAGGAAACGTTGGGGTTGTCAGCGTTCTTGAACCAGTCGAAGCGCCACTTGCATCCATCCTGAAGTTGCTTGGGAAGCTGAGAGCATTCAGATGCGCTGCTGATACCGCCGTAGCGCTGGCCCCAGCCATCGCTGGGTGCATCCCACTAAGAAGAAGAATTGTTAGAAATGGGCGAGCCATGTTTTTATTCGACCGAGGACGTACCTGAGTTTGGCATCCGTTGAAGATACCGACACCGCCTCCGGGGATCTGCAAGTCAAAGTGGTTGTTGCTCAAGTCGCCGCCAGTGTTGGTGACCTGGACGACCATCTTCTTGCCCTCGATCTCGCCCGAGCTGAACGTCAGCTCGTAGCAACTGCAGCAGAAATCGCTCTCGGACTTTCCGCTGATGCTTGCAGCAGCGAAACCGTATGAAAGATTGTCGTCAACGGCCCAAGGCTGGTTGTCGTTACACATGTAGCCCTCACCGCCGTTGCAACCGCTCTGTATACGGGTGAGTTGTTACGCGTTACCTTCAAGGGAGCATTTTTTCTTCTTTTTACCTGGACATTAACATCTACAAGCTTGACACCATCCTTTGCGCAAGTGCCGACGGGATTGGTGACGGGTGCCTTGCCAGGCCAGCTGCACGAGGCTTTGCAGCAGTCCCAGTAGCGGGTGGTAGTACCATCACCGGATGCACCGCCAGAGATAGGGTTGTAACCACTTCCGGAGGAAGAAGAAGAAGAAGAAGCGGCGGGAGAAGAGGGGGTCTTGGACGAAGATGCAGGGCTAGAAGGAGCCTTGGAGGATGACGGTGCAGAGCTGGTGGCCATGTGCGATGGGGCGGCAGCGGAAGATGATCCTGAGAATGATCCTAGATGGATACGATGGTTTTTCATAAGTTTGCGAGCGTTTTTGCGTAGAGATTTAAATCATTTACCGCTGTTTTGTGGAACGCATTGATGGTAATAGTCGTTCAACTGCTTGCACTCGTATCCAGAGATACAGCATGACTCACCGCTCCAGTTTTGGCCACCGCATTGGCTGTAAGCCTTGTTGCTGCAATCGGCGGCAGAGACCAATTGCATGCCGACGGTTGCGAGTAACAACGAAGCTGCAAAGGAAAGACGCATATCGTTATTTTTTCTGTGCAGTGAAGGATGTAGATCGAACCTGAAACGATGCTGCCTTTATATGTTTTACGGATGATATCCGCAAACGCCCAATTGAGCCAGGAAAACCGCGGTATACCATACAGTCGGTTGCACACAGATCTACGTGAAATTGCGTTTGATTGCTTGTGCGACATGAGCTTAGACATTGACATTTTTCGGTAGATAAATGTACACTGCAAGATCGTCGGACAGACGCACCCGATTCTACTCACCTACACCGAGGATTCTACAAAGCATTATTTCTCGTTTCTTTAAAAGGTAAAGCTCTAGAATTATTTTGGATACCTGGAACATTGGTTAAAATTTTACATCTCCTCCATCATCAGGTAATCTGATTCTGCCTCTCTCTCTCTTTCTTCGTCTACCCTATACACAATTAGCTATGTACGACTGACTTACAATGTGCTATTCGGTAGCTGCTAGCGGTTATCTAAGAGCTTAGAAATTAGATGGATTGGCGAAAGTGACATGTAGGACAGTCATCCATGCAATTTTATTTCTGGCACTCCGCCTAATCAAATGACAATAATATAGCCCAATTTCAAGAGCTAAAAAAGAACATCGACTGTGCCACGACTCCCACAGGCAGATGCCGTTCGGATATATGCGTTTGGGAAAGGAAATATCGCCGAATAACCAATGTGGAGAATGCGATGCAGTTAGTATGGGAAAAGAATAAGAGCAAACGTCTAATCAAATGATGCCAGTTGGATATTACTAACGACTTTGGTATCTATAGTACTGTAGTACACTGTATGCATTTTGTCATTGTTCTCGTAATATACACTATGCTTCGATTTCAAACCTTTTACAAAAACATGCACATCATTACATTGGAACATATCAATGTGGCTATAAAGCGTGGAATAGGCATCGTATAGTAGCTACTTGATTAAAGTCTCATCGGCAACTATCAAGATAAGCCTGGTCTATCCCTTCTTTGCGGCAGTCACTTCACTGCAGGACAATTGCAGAAATGTACAGCTTCTTTTCTTGGCGACTTCTGGATCAGCCAACGGCTGCGTAATGCCGACATAGTTGCGAGACAAGAAGCCATCGCATAGTGCTCGGTGTTTATCGCAATAAAAGGAGGAGCAGAAAGAAGGGAGCCATGTTACCGTGGGAGAGATCAGGAGTGGATTGTCATGTTTTTACAGTCAACAACATGTTAGAGAAAGCCGCACCACTGCCACACGACACAGAAGAAGAGCAACAAAAAGGCTAATTGCAAAAAAGCTGATGTGCATATATGCCGTTGCTAGGCCGAGAAATCAAATCTAATGATAACACATGATGATGATTGATACTACTCATTGGACTGTTACTTTGTTTAATCTGAAATCGTATACATCTGGCTTTGTGACAAAAATAAATTTGGCAGATGGAACATGATGGAAGAACTACCTGACGCCATGCACGGTCTGGTGCCAAGTAGGATGTATTCCTTTTTTTTTCTTTGGGGCGCTGCTGGGAACCCAGGAGGAGTGAATGATGATATGTAGTCAACATACGATCGATCCCTCTTAAGGAACGATGTTTTAGTTTTTCTAAAAGTTCGACGAAAAACAGATTGAAATGTATACCGTGCTCTTAAAATATATAGTCGTATGTATACAACAAACATACAAATGCGTGTAATGGTTTAAAAAATCCGGTTGTGTAGAAAATGACCATTTACCATTTGACAACTAACAGCCAAAAATGCATATTAGTTTGGTTTCAGTAACAAGGTGTCCATGCTTTTTCGCCAAGTTGACCAGCAGTGAAAAAGATTGTCTACAACCCCTTTTTGCGAACCCACTATACCGCCCAAATCGTGAGGTCTTTTTAAAGAATGGAAAAGCAGAATGGAGTTTCATGGTGGGCCATCCCGCTCCTCCTCCTTCTTTTGGTCTTGCTGTACATTCTCTTTGTATCTTCAGATGTCTGTAGTCAACGAAGCTAGCACTGCGTTTCTTGGTAACAAACCCATGGCCATCTCGTCTATTATTTCGGGCCCTTTGGATCAAGAGAGTGATAATTCAAGGCTGTTTGCTCCTCCTCCGCCATCCTCGGCTGCGGCACCACTGCCGCCGCCATCATCTTGTTTCTCTGCTATTAATTATCCATCAACATCGTCAACAAGCTCGACCAGTAGCAGCTCGCTGGACGACGAGCTTTGCTCGAGTCTCTCGCCTCTTCCTTCGCGACGCCTTTTTCTGCCTGCACCAAATACTCACCGTTATCAACACCATCAAGTAGCGGCGACCGAAGACAGCAATGGTAGCAGCCATCCAACCACTGGTGGATCGTTGTCGCTGCAGGAGCGTCGACAACGGAACAAAGCTGCATCGGCAAAATACAGGGCTAAGAAGAACCAGCAGTATGGTGAAATGAGGAATATGATTACCACCTTGACAAAGGAAAACGAACTGCTATCAAGACAGTTGGAACATGTCAAACGCGAGAACATTAGACTTCGGTCCACCTACGATCGCCTCAGAGGCAAAACCGTCGCCGCAAAGATCCTGAAGCACTTCTTGACGGCTAATAACTCAAAGCAAGAACAGAGTATCCACATTGAACAGGACGATGATGACGAAAGCGACCAGTAATAAAAACGATACACACGAATGTAATTTTCTCTTTTTGTCATTATCTCTGTCTCAAAACCATCGTAACCGCAATATATATATATATATGCATTCGATACACGCAGTCCTAGCTAAAGTCGACCGAGTACGATGAGCCGACTCGGCATATCCGCTCCATCAAAGACAGGAAGTAAAAAAAAAAGAAAACCAGACTCTCAATGGTATTAAATGCTATTGTGGAAGAAAAAAAAACAGAAAATATATATACACTTTACAAGGCCGTTCCTCTTTCGAGGTTCTCGCGGATTTCCTTTGTATACTTGTCGTAGAAACGAGCGATCTTTTGGTTGAAGACACGGTTCTTCTCGTTGATCCAAGAGATATCGTCCTTGACTTCTTTGCGCTCGCGGGAACGGGTTTCGCGTTTACGAATCCTAACAAAGAGAGAGAGAGTTTAGTTGTCAGAGAAAATCATTGGATTTTTAAAAGGGACACCCACTGTTTCTCAACATCCTTGACCAGTCGATCAACCGCTTCTTTGGACGGCTTATCATCCACAGAACCATAGTCGAGATCGTTTGCCGCATTCGTAATATTGGAAGGATCTTCACCGTTGGCGATCGCGCGAGCGATGCTTTCCAGCTTCTTTTCATTGTATGCAGCCAAGTCAGGCTTGAACTCGTCGATCAACCGCAGATACTTTTTGTGTGCCTCTTGCTCGTAATCTTATTAAAAATACATAAAATTTAGTCATCTACAAAGGCCCGCCCGTTTACAATGATAACATACCTGTAAATCCATTGTTGACAAACTGCTTTTTCTTCTCCATCTTTTCATTCCACTTTTCAACAGATTCGGCAGAGTACTTCCAAAACTGCTTTCGTTCATAATCTTCCCCGTTATCTCTTGCTTTCTAAAAAGAGAGAGAGGGAGAGTCAATGTCACAAAAAAAAAGAAGGACAATACGAATAGCAAATGCCCACACATACCTGCTTCTCCAAGAGTTCCAATGCTTTTTCTCGCTTTCTGGCATTCCTGGCTTCTAAGCGTGGATTCTCTTTGCTTCGTTGGAATTCAAGGTTACGATCTCGTCGGTTTCCCTGCTCGACTTCGGTTGCCCGTCGTCTCTTCAATTCTTTCAACTTTGCCATTCGCTCAGCTAGGCTGCTGCTTGACGGCGACCCATTGCTGTTGCTATTGTTACTGGAACTGCTTTGGGCAGACGATTCTTCTTCCTGTTGCTGTTGTTGCTCCTCCTGCTCCTCGTCTTCTTCATCTTTGTTGGCTGCATCGTTGTCGTTCGTCTGTTCTTGCTCGACTTTTGGCTGATCGTCAGTGTGTTGTTCATCTTGATTTTCCTCCGTACGCAGCTTCTTTACAGCTTTTTCTTGCTCGACATTGACATTGCTGCTGTTATCGTTATCTTCTGCTACCGGATCTTGCTTTCTCTTGGACGCAGCTGCTTTGGATTTTCTCTTGGGCGGCATCTGGGTAAGAATGTGTGTGTATGAGGAGAGCGGGAAGGGATGTGTCTGCTGCTGTTTTTGCAGGAAGGGATAAAGTCAGCAGCAGCCGAATAGATCGTCATCCCAAAATGTCGACAACTTACTTTATCCTTTATTCCCCATTCTTGTTGATCCCTCTATTGCAACCAAATTCTCCACTACGTAAATCTAATAGATCGATGATGAATGAATAGGTTTGCTGATCTAGAATGTTTCAGTTTCATGAAAAAAAGGTCGAAAAGCTTCCATTCATTAAATAAACCACCATTTAGGAAACATATATCTCTTTTGATCGCATTGCAGTTTCTATCAGGGTTTTTCGATTTAACTCATCTGGTTACTGTGATTATCTTAGGTAGATGCTATGTGAGGGGAGGGAGGGGGATCTACCATCTATAGTTTCCTGCCGGCAATGCATTGTTGCAGTGGCTTGAAACTTATTGGGTATAATCTCCATCTTCCTCTTCCCGTTTTTCAAGGTTTTTATACCTAAATGGCTCAAGTAGTCGACCAATCCGCACCAGCCGACATTAACGGCACGCCAGCTTCCGAGATCCCAGCTATTCTCGGTTTGACGCAGCAGCAATCGGCTTTGCTGGTTGCTTTGTACAATGAGACTGATCCTGACTTTGCAAAGCAAATACCTACCGCCCTTCCCGTGGCAGCACAGCAGCTTGCTGCCGAGTACGAGAAGCGCAACAGCGTTGGAAAGAAGGTTTGTATACTCGGTAGCAAGCCTGGTATAACAAGAAGAAGAAAAAGATACTCACATGTACAATTAATTTTGCTAGCTGGCACGCGCCAAGGAGCAATATCTCGACGAATTCAACTTGATCGAAAAGGCACAGCAGGAAGCCGTCGAGCGCCTGTCAAAATCAGGCGTCAACGTCGACAAGGCAGCGGAAGGCTTGGATTTGGAGGAGAACGGACCGGTGCATGATTTACTGCTGGCTAGTTTCCTGTACGGCGGCGTGCGTCCCGACGCAGCTGCGAACGATCGTGCATCCATGAGTCCTCTTGCAAGCCCCAACTTTGAAGGTGCCAAAAAGTTGCTGGAGCGCGTGTTCAATAAAGGCATCAGCATGGCCGCCGTTCAGATCGGATCGCTGTACAACCAAGAGGATAAGCTTGCACAGGGCAAAAACATGAAGGATGGTCAGGATGCTAAAAAACTCGCGTTCGAGTGGTACAGCAAAGCTGCTGATATGGGCAATCCGGTAAGAAGAACAAGGACTTGAAGTAATGTCCCAGACTACCTCAGACTGAGCGTTATCGTCTACTACTAGATGGCCTGCCACAAGGTCGGATTCTTCCTGGAGAATGGATATGGTTGTACGCAAGATATAGAACGCGCTATCGAGTACTACTGCAAAGCGTACGATCAAGGTAGATGATAGAAAAAGAAAAGCATTGTGAGTAGTAAGCGATCGCACACTGACTCTATTGTGGTACAGGATACCCTGATTCTGCGCACAATCTCGGTCTGATCTATCAAGGTCTGTCCAAGGCCACGGAACAGTTCAAGGATATTCCAAAGGCAATGGAGTATCTTGAACGCGGCAAACAGTGGGGATTCGCAGCATCTGCAAACGCGCTTGGCCGCTTGTATCTGCTAATGTCTAAGAACCCTGGCCTCGCACGGGACGCTGGCAATCCTGGCAACGATACCGATGAATACATTGTCACCGGCATTGACTTTATGGAATATGCCGCCGACCAAGGAGACGGGGATGCCATGTTGATGCTTGGCCTTATTTTCGGATCAAAAGACTATGGTTTGTACGACATGGACAAGGCACAAAACTACATGGAGCTTGCGCTGGTCCGTGGAGAGACCGAGGCGTATGCATACCTTGTACGTATATTGCGAGCGAAGATGGCGGCTCGTGTTACGTTGGAGAATGAGAATTTGGAACGGTTTGAACAGCTCGCACCTGCCGATAAGGAGAAGCTCATTCGACAGTTGGCAAAGGAAGCAGCTCCTGAAAGGATCCAGCATCGTCAGTGCGGAAACATGTTCTGCTCAAAGGCTGAAGAAAAAGAAGGCGAGTTCAAAAAGTGCGGCCAGTGCCAGCGTGTAGCATACTGCTCAAAAGAATGCCAAAAGACCCACTGGAGGTCAGGCCACAAGGCTGTGTGCAGCAAGAAGGATGATGAAGCGACAGCAGCGGTAGCAAAATAATAGACAAAAACTAACTACTTTATTCCTGTAAATACACTACTTTATTCATGAACCAAGAAAAAGAAAACGGTACGCATAAAAGAAAAAGCAACAACGTGATCGAACTTTATGCAGCTGCATCAAGGATGGTATGAAAAAAGGGTGCATGCCCGTCTTTTTTTCTCCTTTTTTCTTTCTCCCTTGTTCCCTGGCATCCACAATGAAATGCACAGGGGTGAGACGGAGGTCTTTTTTTTGTGATGCTGATCCATTGATTCGTTGCGTTCATGCAAAGATGATACTTCTCCTTATTAGAACAAGTTTTATGTACATTTCGAAACGAAGCATATTTACAGGATCCACGCGACTCAGCAAACATAATCCAACGTGAGAGAGGATATACATATACATTAACTGGCGGTTTGTACATACATGCAAGGTGGAGTAAAGAAAGCGTAGTTCGAGAGAAAAGCTAAAAGAGAGGGAGATAGCAGGCAAGTACGTCCGATATAAAAGGATTTGAAGGAAGAAGAGGGAGTTTTTACGAGAACGATCCAATGGTGCTGGAAGAAGCTGGTGAGAGCGGTTCCGGCGTTGGACTCGATTCGTATCCTGGCGAAGATAGCATGGGACTTGCGGCAGACTGTTGCTGGTGATGATGCTGATGATAATGATGCTCGCTACTCTGTTGCTGTTGTCGCTGCTGCTCTTGTTGGAAAAGAGATGCATGGATGTCCATAATCCGCCTTGCATCTTCTGCTAACCGCCATTCGTCACAGATTTCGGCTCGAAATGACGAAATTCGATCTCTGCTGATTATATGCCCCATATTGGCTAAGATCATCATCAGTGCTGTGCAAAGACGCTTGAACCGATTGTACGACAGTTCAAAGTGTCGATGGAGTTTTGCTGCGGCGTGTGGGTGGATGTGGTGTATGGAATAGCAGATAGTTTGCAGTTCGCGAGTTATTGCTTTGATCTGATGAAGACATCGTAGCACTTGAATTGAATATTCAATGTCTTGCGTGTGTCTCAACGTTGACCTTCGTGAGGCGGCGCGGCCGGTTGCTGAAGAGGATAGCTGCTGCTGCTGTCGCCTACTACTGCTCGTAGAAATCGTCGATATTTGCGTTGGATCCACTGTATATATTCGTTGTTCGCAAATGTTTATCCTCATGTGCGGTAAGGATATAGTAGGCAAGAAGGATAAAAAGGCAAGAGAGAAAGGTGTGTGAGCGCAGAAAAAGCTTGAAGTGTGAATTACACGAAAGAAGAAGAGAGTGGGGGTTTTTTACGGCCGAGACGGAGCATGCGGTTTTATTTCCTTCTTCATCCTTCGAATTGTTGCGCGCGCACAAGCCCAAATTACCAACAGCTAAGAGGATTTTCTTTCCATTCTGTTAAACGTTGTCCATGGGTTGTAATCAGTCGGATGAGGATCTATTTTTTCATTATTGATGTGCATGCTATCATGTACCATATCTGGATCGGTGATGGTCATCCGCCTTGCTGAGAACTTTGTTCGATCGTATTCGATACTTTGTTCTTTTGTTCTATGAAAGCTCCGACTGCCACTTTGAAACAGAGCATACACATTCTCCAACCCACCCCCAACTGCCTTTAATGGCAAGAATCATTCATCACCATACTCAACAGAATGTTAGCAAGCCAATATAATGGTCAAACAAAAGTCATGTCCATAGGGGAATAAAGATTGCAATGCCTGCTCTATGGCTGCATATTGCAAACGGAATCTCAGCTACATATCCAGTTCAATGTCCATCAATTCAACTGTTGTACAAGGTTGGCAAAGTTTAAACTTCGGAATGCTGTCATCGCCAGAAAGTCGATCATGCAAAAAACCGGTTTTTTTGCCGTATCACCCACGCCCTCCCAGAAACTTGGATGCAATAGGAAGAAGCTCTATAGATTTCTGCCAGACTATCATCATTTACTTATCGTACGCATACTTCTCCAGAAAACTAAATTTTGTACTCACTGTTTTCCCCAGTGTAAAGATGGTGAGCTGCAAGGGTTTCAAGGAACTACTTGTCTGCATTTGACATGCTAGGCAATATTTTATTCGCGGTGAAAGCAGTTCAAATACAAGAATGATAAATGTGGATGTGATCACAATGACAGGAAGCTACAAACGCCTAGCTGTAAATGGCGCTAAACATCTACATCATCTGAGCTCTGGATGAAACAAGAATAATTCAAAGAATACTATAAATACGAAATATCTCAGCAACTACGTACATATTGTAATGATAGAATCCACCAGCTCACTGCATATATCATAAAGCTATTGAAGATTTATATCAGCAATGAAAAGCGGGTTTCAAGTATCCGATGACAGGCGCGGCAGTCAATTAAATGAAATATGATAGTATACAAAAAGCTACAAAAAGATGCTACGAAGTGATAATATTCTTGAAATATTGCAGCAAGAGACGGATTGTATCGCGTTTCCACGTAAATGTATGGATCGTAAGTTCTCTTTTACCATGGGTCTTTTAGATGGTCACTTGACTTCCAAGTACCATCCAAGACTTCCTCAATTTGTTGCGACTTTCTTGGGATCGTAAGAGCCGACGGATAAAGGCATCCAGGGCACGATTGATGTCTAGACTTGGTGGACGTGACTATGTTGTTCTCATGCAAGAGTTGCTTGCTATGGGGAATAAAGTTGACATTTTCTACGAATGAATGCGCACGGATATATTACACAACAAGAGCATGATGATCCACTGCTCTGCAACTTTTCGTCTTGATCTTATCCTTACTGACAACCAGATGGTCTCGCTGACCATGTAAGCAAGTTCGTGGACAAAAATCATAACTACTTACAAGGTAGAAACTTCTCTAAGCTTCCATAGGATGCTTGTACGGGTCATGCTACATAGAAAAACAATGAATTTTTCTACTTGCGACACCAGTGTTGTTGCTTATGTGGGAGCTCGAGCACAACCCCCGTCCTGATAGACCGTCTCTCCTCCATGGAGTTTTTCCTTTCATGGTCAAAGCTCTGACGCAATGTGCGCGGCTTAGCATTAGGGAAAAAAGGGTAATGCTTCCGGGTCTATAGAAGCGCGCTAACTGCTATTTGTTGCACATCGAAGATTTAGCAGAAATGGGGGATAAGTCTCCCGGTCCGAGCAGCAACGGCGAACAAAATGCAATCAAAATATCTGGCCCCTTTCTCGTTGATGTCCTATAATGACGAGCACTGTATAGCCAAATGCACAGTTCGTTTTATTCGTGTTTCTTTACGACATGTAGTCAAGAGCAATGAGATCTTCGAAGGTAGCCTTGTAGTTCTTCAAGAACTCCTGGTGGGCAGGGTGCTTGTCGTAAGTTTCCAAATCCTAAAGAAAAGGAGGGTTACTGCCATGCGACAACATATTGCTGCGGCCACCACCACTACTGACCTCCTGCTTCTCCAATTCGACAACCCAGCCTGTAACAAGTTACGGTCAGGGAAGGGGTCGATTATTATTAACACGCACACATTGTTTACCCCATTCGTATCCTTTGCTTCTATTAGTAAAGGTCTTTCCAGCTGTGACGCTGGTGATTTGAGGGATCTGGTCTTTGAGCTTGAGCACGTCGTTGCATGCTTGCTGTCGAAGCTCCTCTGAGATCTCGGGCTTGAACTTGGCAATAACTAGGATAATTGCTTTGTTAAAATACAACCCCCCTGTGCGTTCTCGCATGCAATACCAATGTGAACAAGTTTCATGGTTGCTGACAGACGGTAGTTGCGCGTGGGGACGGGGAGGGTGCCAATTCCTACGTACTCACGCCGAATATGACATCCGCTCGTTACACAGGTTTGCATGGCAACGATGGTGTTAATGCCAGTGATGATGATGATAATGCTTTTTATTGAATGCTTGGTATTACAATAGTATGGAACAAATGCATTGCCTTGTTTTACTTTTGGTTATCATCCGAATCATCGTCGCTGTCGCTATCTGCGCCTCGTTTGCGTTTTTTCTTTCCAAGCTGCTTTTCTCGCTGTCGTTCCTTCTTTGCTTCAATGGATCCTTTCTTACTTTTCTCAAATTCCTCTGCCATAGCCAATCGACGTACGATTACAAAGGTCCTTGGATCGGCCCTGTTAATTTCTGCATTTCCACTCTTGCTGACACCTTCTTTGAAACCAAGCGTTCGGCGATGCTCGTATCCAGGAAAATCCTCTGGCAAGAATCTGAAACTAGACTTGACCGCGAGCACGCCCGTTGACTTTGCAAGGGACTTTACGTCCCATAAATCGTAAGGTTTGCATGTTTTTATGGTGATGTGAATTTCTCCCTCTCGCAGCGGTAACAACTGTTCTTCCTGTTGGTGGTGATGATGGCTATCATCGTCTGCATCCGCTTGCTGTTCCGTGTAAAAATGTGCCAGTTGGCCTTCCGTTGATAGCTGCTGTCGCGCTGAAGCCAAGAACCCATTGATTAATGCCTGATTTGCTCTAACATTGTGATCCTGATCCTTGATACCAGCACCTAGCAACCGTTTTTCAGTACACATAATCAATGATGATCACCAGATTATCTTTTCCCCTTACCAGCATGTGGAAAATTGAAAATGATTTTCGTAAACACATTTTTTCTCAACATCTTCCGGTCTTGCAATTTTGTGGCGTCAACGTCAAAGAGTACATGCACACCGAATGCCCGCAATGTTTCGATATTTTCTTTTGCTTCATCTCCATACTTTTCGTACAGGACGTCTTCGCTGTCGTAGCACGTAGCGATCATGGTGTTCCAGTTTCCCTGAATGTAATTCTCTGCCAAGGACCGCGCAAACGAGAAATTGCCCTCGCCCACTAGCAATATACGATCGTCTTCTCGAAATTCCGGCCGCATTCGTCGATGAGCACCGATCCTTTGACGTTCCTTGCGCTGCGCTTGAGTGCGGGTATCGCCCTGCATTTGCAGCCGCTTTTCCTTTTTGATCGCCTCTGATTGTGCGAGCACATTGCTGAGCGCATTTTTAAGTTTCTTCTTTTTCGGTGGCATTGCTCTGTCTGACTGGAAGTGAAGAAAGCGGGTAAAAAAAATCAAATGGATGTCCGCCTCGCAACCTCAGTAAATTGCATGACAACGACGAGGGACGAGTCACTGCTACTGTAGTAAACATACGCATGCAATCAATTTTTATCTGAGGAAAGATAAATAAAACGGTTTTACAGAGACATTGCAGAAAGAGTAAGGATTCTTGCAAACGGTGCCGTTCACATAGAATGATGTTTTGTTGTCACCAGACCAAAAATGTTGCTCATCTTCTTTGTAACTAACAAGAAGACGTTCCTGAATGTGATAATTGAAGAGGAGGATGCAAGGGCGGTCGCTCCAGGCGCGAATCAAATCTTGCCAGCCAAAATAATTAATCGGGGTATCATAGCAGAAGTGGTTTGTGGAATGCAGCAGCACACCCCGCACTGCAGATCTTCAGAATGCAGATACACGCACAGAGAAATAGAGAGAGATGAGCAGAGAGAAATAGGAAGATTGCC
This sequence comes from Rhizomucor pusillus, assembly GCF_041956525.1. Taxonomy (NCBI): domain Eukaryota; kingdom Fungi; phylum Mucoromycota; class Mucoromycetes; order Mucorales; family Lichtheimiaceae; genus Rhizomucor; species Rhizomucor pusillus. The sequence continues at coordinate 773,261 of NW_027192150.1, forward strand.
GCACATGTTATTGACAAAATATACGTACAGACAACACAAGTCCGCGCGCAACACTCCTCCTGCGAGTTGCAGCACATGTATCACTGTGTACCGGGGTTCGCTTCCGCAGCAGCCGCCGCCGCCGTACCCGATTCTCTGTTCCTTCTTGTTATTGCGAAGAAAGTAAGTTTGTGCGCACCTGACTGAAGATGAATTTTTTTACGCAGGTTGTGGGCAGCTGCAAAGAAGACGGTCCTGATTCACATTTGTTTGCCCTTTGCGTGTGTGTGTTGCTGCTGCTTCTTTAATACAAGGAAGGGGAGGGGTGGGGCGTACGAATGATAGCGTGACGATACGTACAAAAAAGTTGGATGTATATTATTTGTGTGTTTTCTTGTGTAATATCGCAGTTGCAGGTCATCGGATGGTGTCCTCCCGGCCGGTCGACAGGTTGACAAGGGAACACCACCTGAATTAAGGCCACGACGGGGCCAAGCGGAAAAGGTCCGGGCGGGTGTGTGACCAGAAGTGCAACAACAATCCTTTGGCAGACAAGAGGTGTAAAAGCAGCAAAAGCTTTTAATAACTACATTTCACCTACTACTGATCTCCTCTTGTTCTCTTTTCCCCTTCTTGCGAGGGATCTGGATTGCAGCGTAAAAATCATGTGCATGCAGCATCATCAGTGGTGAGAGTAACCGGAAGGACAGCCGCGCGAGCACCTGTGTGTCACCAGCCCGATCCAACTTTCTTTTGCACACGCAACCTATCTGCTAACATTTCTTTAACCTTTTTTTTCTTTCTTTCTTCTGTTTCTCTTTGCCCCTCCCCTGCCCCTTACTTGTTCTTTTTTGTTGTTTCTTTATTTTCACTTGTATATACGTTTATATATACATATATACGTACACTTATACTATTATACCGTCCAAAAAAGTACATCTGATATTTATCAATGACCTCTACCGCCGTCAGGTACTTCACCTTTATTTGTTATCTACTTTTCATATTTACTTATCTGTTACCTTAAGGGTGGGGCTGCGTGTTCGCCCGCTGACAGAGAAAGAGCGTCTAAGCAACTGCAGCGAGTGTGTGTCCTACATTCCAAATGAACCTCAAGTGCTCATCGGCACCGAAAAGTCATTTACATACGATTATGTCTTCAACTCTGAGGCGTCGCAGGCGCAGGTATTCTCTGCCGCTGCACTGCCGCTGCTTGAAAAATTCATAGAGGGGTAAGGGCACCCACATTAATACTTTTGCGATCAGCTAGCAAAGCACTCGGCAAAATATTTAAACTATTTCCTTTCTTTTCTTTCTTTTCTTTTTTGCATCAGCTTCAATGCCACCATCCTAGCTTACGGGTAAGTTATTCTTTAAAAACATTTCATTGCTAACTACGATTATTATTAATTTCATGCTCCTCAGTCAAACTGGTTCGGGCAAGACGTACAGTATGGGAACAAGTTTAGAAAGGACGAACGACCCCGAAAATGAAGGTCCGACCGATCTATGCACCTGTCCGTCCGTCTTTGGTGGATGATCTAACGGAAAAGAGAACATAATAGGTATCGTTCCGCGCTGCATTGGCGAGCTGTTTGCAAAGTTGCAAGAGCGCGCAGACAAAGATCCAGAGTTCAAATACGAGGTTTATGTCTCATTCCTGGAACTTTACAACGAAGAACTTATTGATCTACTCAATCCATGCACCGCCCAGAAGCGCAAAAACAATGGAAGCTCGGTCGCATCGACTGACATTGCAATTCGTGAAGACATTGCTGGTAACATTTACTGGAGTGGCGTTCGTGAAGAGCGCTGTGAAAATCCAGAAGAGCTATTAGGGTATGGATATACAGCATCCCTATAAAAATGTAATCTGACAGTTTCGTAGATTCCTTGCAAAAGGCTCGCTGTGTCGAACCACGGCATCTACAGACATGAATGCGGTTTCATCACGCTCACACGCTATATTTTCGGTTGTATTGAAACAGCAGCGAAGAGAAGGCGACAGTGATGATAACCTCAAGTCGCTCACGAGTAAATTCCACTTTGTCGACTTGGCAGGCTCTGAGAGGGTAACGTTTCTGTTATATATTTCAGAAGTTTATACTTGGATGGATTTTTTTATCTCCAACATATATTTGAAATGTAGCTTAAACGCACTAAAGCAGAAGGCGATCGTGCCAAAGAGGGTATTGCCATCAATTCCGGGCTGTTAGCGCTCGGCAATGTTATTTCAGCGCTCGGCGACGAAGCTCGCAAGACAACTCATATTCCATATCGAGACTCAAAGCTGACACGTCTCCTTCAGGATTCACTTGGAGGAAACAGCCAAACGCTCATGCTCGCATGTGTGTCGCCAGCTGACAGCAATTTCATGGAGACACTCAACACTCTCAAGTATGCCAACCGTGCCCGCAACATCAAAAACCGTGTTACCATCAACCAAGATTTTGCCGGCAGCTCCATTGAGGTGAATCAGCTGCGTTCGCTAGTTGCGCGTCTGCGCATGGAAATTGCGTCTCTGCGCTCAGAAGGCATGGGCGACTCGTATGCTGGCAGTGTCCAACGTGACGACGAAGTCCGTGCACTTAGAAGCGAGGTTGTGCGTCTCCGCGACCGCATTGACGATCTAAGCGCCAACTTGATTCAAGCAACCAGCGAGCGCGATACATTAATGATGGAACGAGAACTCAGTGATTTCATCGACGCCGAGAATGCCGACGATAACGAGAAAGCAAAAGCTGAACGATTGCAATCGCATCCTATCATCGCCCAGTATCAAAAACAAATTCAGGACTTAACGAATGAATTGGCCGATACACGCGACAGAGTAGCATTTTTGGAAAGTGTAAAATCAACACCGAACACGCGACAAAGTAGCAGTAGCGCTGGTGCTGCTCGATTCGTAGGCCAGCCACAGTTGACAGCAAGCGGATCCAGCCAGCAACGCCGTCGTCGTCATCGACGAAAGAGAGGCGGTAGAATTACTGCCAGCTCCAGCAGCACCACCACAAGTGTTCGGCCTATTCGTGTTAATCGACGTGCAGCAGCCGGCAGCAAGTCGTCACCCCGACCTGTTATTCACGAACACACGGAAGACTTTGAGGAAGACGAAGGTTTCGTTAACGACGAACAAGATGAAACAATCCGACTCGAAGTCAAAGAAAGTATCGCTAAAGCACGCGATGAAATCCGTAAAGGAATGGAAGTGCTCGAGCTCATCAAGCCTCTTGACGACACAGCCAAGGCTTGGGAAGAAGAGCTTAAGGTAAATAAGTAAAGTCAAAGATTTTGGCTGATAAGACTAATGACAACAAACGCACGCACTCGTGTTAGGCCTTTGAAGAGGAAGAACGTCGCATCCACGGCAGCAGTGCAATGCGTCGTACACCTACAGATGAAGGAAACTTTTCAGCTACCCCATCACCGGTTGGCAACGAAGGCCCGTTCGGTGCAGACGATGATTCTCTGGACGATGAGATTGAAACTCTAGTATGTATTTTTCATACGGATTCTTGTAGTTCGCATTCCATTAACTCCCCATTTCTACTTTTTCATAGGCTGTGCCAGCCTGGGAAGGTCCTGCAAAGCAGCAAGATGGTGCATTTGCCGACTCGAAATCTGCATCGTCGACTGCCATCAGTGTCCCGTCTACCGCTGACAGCAAGCTGACACTGACCTCTTATGATATGAAACATAACCCACAGCTTGTACGCATGCTGCACCAGATCCAGTCAGACATCAAAGTCAAAGAACAGCTTGTATCGCATTTGGAAAAATCTGAAATGGAATACGCGTTTATGCGTCGCAAGTTCGATGACAAGGTAGCTGAATTGCAGGCTCAGCTGGCAGAGTTGCAGCGCGAGCGCGACACTGCCTTGATGCGCACCAAGTCTCGGTTTGCAACAAAATCGGATGTTGCACTCCAGATGAAGGAGAAGCAGCAGCTCATTGATATTCGCCACGCCTACGAAGCAAAGATGAAGACACTGTTGTCCGAGATTTCCGAGCTGAAGCGCAAGTACTCGCAAACAACCATGGCGATGCAGGCAACACGCAATCAGAACGAGACGTTGCTGCGATCACTTCGTGCCAACGTTGAGACGCTGCAAATTGAACGGAAACGCATGGTGAAACGCATGAAGGCCGAACAGGAACGTGTTCGAGAGCAAATGTCCAACCAGGAACGCAAGATTTTGCAACTTCAGCGCCAGCAAGCCGAAGCCAACATGGCTAAGCGACGTCTGGAGCGAGAGCATGAGAATCAAAAACTGATGCTCAAGAAGCGCAACGAAGAGATCTTAATGAACCATAGCCAGCTCAAACAAATGATTAACGTCTTGAAAAAGGCCGTACGCGAAGGCGGCATACTGGATGAGCGACTGCTCAGCAAGGTCTCTCACATTATTGGAGGAAGCTTTGCTATCGTTGCTCGAGGCGGTCTCGGCTATCCAAATCGACGCCAGAATCGCAAGAAGACTAGCACTATTCCTTTGGATATCCGCGCCAAGCGCAAGAAGGAGCTTCTTGACAAGGCATTATGTCAATACATCCAGGGCAAGCAGGCTGTCGTTGAGATGGAGCAGCTGCTTGTTCGCCGAGAACGACTTGCTGCCGAGAAGCTAGAATTATTAGAAGAGAGAAAGCATATCTACCTCGCCGAGAAGGAGAATGCCGAGAAGACCGGGCAGCCTATGGATACAATGGCTATTGAGCTGACGGACGAGCGCATCGATCTCATGTCTGCCGAAATCGCATATTTGTCTGCTCGCATCCGAGCGCTGCAGTCGGAGGCGGCTGGAGATTCTCTAGACGAAGACGGCGGTGTCGTCACGATTCCACCACGCGCTGAAAAGCATGTCACTTTTGCAGACGAAATTATCTCGAATCCGAACCCGCAGGATGAATGGGCAGATATGGATGCATTCGAAGAGCAATACAGCGTGCCTGCAAACGCGGCCCCTGAGATGGCATACGACATTACAGTCAAGTTGCTCAAGTCATTGGAGCCTGATGAATGCAAACGCATCGCCGAGGCCTTGGTGGAGGATATCACCAGCCTGCGCATGAGCGAGTGCAACCGCCAAGTGGCACAGCAAAACCTTGAGAAGACAGTGATGGACTTACGACGTACATTGATTGTCATGAAACGCGCTGCCATTGCAACTACCGTTGAGAACGAGCGTCGTATACGCAAACTAGAGGAGCAAAAGATTGATCCGGAACGTGCAAAGACAGCAACGCCCATGGATGCACGCATTGAAGAATACATTAATAGCGGCACCACCATTTTTGACAAGATTTACGAAGATGGCCTTCGCGGCATGATCAACAGCCCAGAACCAGACGTGATGGATGGACGCTCTTCTTCTGAAGTATCTCTAGAAGAAATTGCAGAGCCGTCTGCGCTTTCATGCTCACCACGCATGTCTCCCCAACGAAACGGAGTGCTCGGACCACCTAAACCAGTGAAATCGCTCGTTGACAAGGTCGATCCTAACCGTGAGACCACACCTTCGCCTGACCGCTTCTTCAATATGATTCAAAAGCGCTTATCGTGGCAGCAGCGGGAAGGAGGTTCCGAATCGCCTGTACCGATTACCATGATCAGCCCAGCCGAGTTTGCACGGTACGCCATGGATCGCGACTCTTCCACATCATCTATCCGCAGCAGCCACCTTCGCCGCTCGTCGCTCCAATCTGACTACTCTTCATCGCAGTCGCAAAATTCTTGGAACAATACGGTCTCGACGACAAGCCAAGGTTCTCTGCGGAAGCGAGCAAATACTTTGCAGCAGCATCAACCAACCCTGCCTCCTATTCCGCCACCGCCGCCAAGACACCGCCTAGCAGCACTGCAAACGAACCATGGCTTGATGCCTAACGCACGCGAAAATGCAGCAGAGTACGATGTGGGACTGCAGCCGCCGCTACCGCCTTCATCGCCACTCGCAAACTACTCCGTGACAACGCGGCAAATGAAACGCGCGACCATGCCCAGTACCACCTCTACCACGCCCACGCCCAACAACCATCACCAACAGCACAACGAACAGCGGTCCGGTACACCCGTCAATGTATTTGATCGCCTTTCACAGACACCTACTCGAGCATCCCGGGCAAAAATGGCGTTCCATAGGCACAGCAGCGGCAGTGTGGACGAGCTCAAACGGCGCTGGGATTCATTATCTTCAGAGTATAGCCAGACATCCCCAGCATCAGCGACGGATCGTGTGGCCAGCCCATTCTACTAAATTTTGATACCCCTCCCTCCCTCCCTCTTGTGTTTCTGAATGCAATTTAACACGCATTCGCGTAAAAGAAAAATGTGTAGCGTATATATATACATTTCTTTTTATTTTTGTTTCCTTCAAAGCGAATATATATATTATACTAGCAGCTTGGTTGTCATCATGTTCCCGTATGATCTGCATTGAGCTCTATCGAACTTGCGACATTAACCTCGATGTCTGCACGAAGGTATACTTTAACGATGAAAGACATATACATTGTCATTCTGGAAAGGAAAAGTTACTACAGTGCAATATTCTTCATTATCATTAGCGGATGATGTTCATCTATACTTGATCGCCCATGATGTGGTTTTTCGTTTGTACGTGCAAATGGTAAGATGGGAAGAAACAAAATTATAATAGTAGTAATAATAGCGTAAGATGTAGAATATATATTACAGGTTCCAATGTTGAAGTTCTTTGCCAATTTCGCTAAAAAGGTCGAGATCGGTGCGTTTGTACTCCAGCTGTTGTTGTTGCTGCTGCTGCAGCTGGTTGCTGTTGCTGTCTTGCACCACCGACAGTTTACTTGAGGCTTCATGTGTTTCTGCGGAAGACGAAGAAGAAGAAGACGAAGTGGTGGTGGTGGCAGCAGCAGCTGCTGCAGCCGCTTTCTCTTGTTCAGCTTGCTGACGACGTTCTGCACTTTTCTCAAGTGCCATGCAATAGTTTTGATACTTGATTATCTCGTGAAGCAAGTAGGTTGACTTGGATTCCCAGTTGGCGAGTGCTTTGGAGTGATTTTGAGATTTTGCATGGAACTACATAGATGTTAGGTTTTGAAATAAATCAAAATAGATAATAGCATCTCTTGTTTACCTTGACGAGAATTTTTCGTTTCAGTTCACGGTGTTCATTGATTTCCTCGCCGAGCGCATGCAGATGCTTCTGGAGCGCTGCCAGCTGCTCCTTTTCATCCAAAGTGCTAGGTACGCTGGGTGGAGCGGGTGGCCGCCAGTCGTAAATGGTCACCTCGTCCGGATCGTCAAAGTATTTGCCGGATATCTCGACAGAGTCCAAATCAAGAATAACATCGTTTAGGCAGTCGCCCCATCCGTATTCCATGTTGCTGACACCACCCGGAAGCGGCTCTTTACTCTGCCGTGCAGCCCAGTAATTGCACGTTTCCACCCATTCGTTGGCTTGCTCTTGAGAGGTCGTTTGGAACAAGTACACGCCTCCGTGTGGTTGCTGGATCGCGAATACGTGAGGACGTTGCCTGTTGTATCCTGGCGGCGGTAATATATTGGACAGGGTGTGATTCAGCACTATTGTTCCCATGAGCGGCATCGACGACTACAGATTTTTTTCCAAGATATATAAATATTCCTCGAATTGTTTCTACCACTCTACTTACTGTCCATTGATGGCTGCCACCACCTGGAGTGTTTCTGACGCTTGCAACGCTGCCGCTGCTGCGAGTCTGGCTGCTGGTGCTACCACCAGTGCCGTTGCCAAGGGAGTCGGCAAGCGTCGCAAAATTGCTGACGCTGCTAACTCGCAAAACACTCCTGCGTTCCTCAGATACAGATCCGTGCATGGTATACATTTTCAGTTCCCCGTTGCTGACAACCAAAAAACATTCTTTCCATTCGCGATGTTTAGCCCTTTGGCTGCCATTCTCCAGCAAGTGTTTCCGAACAACGACGCCCTCTTTGAGATATGGCGGTCGACTGGCAAACAGGTCGGATACGTGGTTCTGTATGAAGTTCATCATGGGTTGTCGCGGTGAGAGCGTATTTGCATTGGACCGGGTACCGTTTCCAGTCCCACCACCTGAGCCATACGAGGTGATGGATATAGACGATGAAAAGGAGTCTCGACGAGGTGAACCTAAAGGCGTAGATGGTCCTGCACTCGTAGATGGTCGTGGCTGGTAACAACAAATATCCTTGTCGTTAGCATTCTTTCCTAAATAAATTGCACAAAGAAGGGGATCTTACTGTTGGTTCCTCTTGTGGATTATCTTTCATCCACATCATGCTTCGCTTGAGTTCGACCACTCGACGACCTCCCAGTATACTTGAGCGTTTCTCTAAAGGTTGTGCGTTACCAGGAATGAGCTGTTGCTGTTGTTGCTGCTGCTGCTGTTGTTGCCGCAGCGGTTGAAGGATTTGATACTGCTTGACAGAATAATACAACTCCTAATTCAACATGATTCCGCGTGAGCTAAAGTCGCTCTACAGTCGTTCTGTTATGTCTACCTTGAGATAGTTTTCCATTTCCATCTCCCAAGCTTTTGAAACCACTTTGGAGCGCCCAATGCTGCCTTGTTCCTTTTGGTCGCGTATTGTAGACATGGTATTCTTTACAAACGCCTGTCTGTTCATGCGGGCGTGGTTACCCTGAGCAACGTGCAGATCGGTGTTAAGCAACAGCAAGGAGTAGACAACGGCATAGACAATATCTAATCCCAGTTGCCACAGTGAGCTTTTCCATGATTTCGATATTTCTCATGCACACACACATACCAACGTCGCCGAATATGCTTTTCGGATTGCATTCCCAATATCGCTGAGCAAATACTTCCAAAAGTCGATCTATTTGCTGCGCCTCTGCCTTGAAGTAGAGCTTACTGCAAAGCTTTCTATATTTATACAGTCAAACAAGGAATCTGTTTTTGTTTTTATATATACCACTTGCCTAAACGCATTGTCTAACCGCATGCGTGAAAACTGGAAATAGCTCATGTAGCAAACCAACGTTTCCGAGTTTAAAGGTTTTCTAGCAGCCACGGCGAAAAAAAGTGAGCGAGTTAGGTTGCTGTGGGATATAATCATCTTCAATAAAAGCCTACCTTTGTCCTAACCACTCTGCAATTCGATCGCGGGGAACAAATGATTCGTCTTCTTCCCACAACCGCTTGGCTGCCATCCGTGCATCCTCAGAAAATTTGGGTCTGACTTCTGGTGTATCGTTCTCCAGACGAATTTCTGGCGGTTTAGGCAGCTCCTTGGATGCGTAGTTGGCAGCCGAAGCACTTGGTATCTGTTCCAGCGGGAAAGAACGTTTGCGCCGCGGTGGCGGTCGTGGAGGCGGTGGTAGCGATTGTTGTTGCTCCACCAGCAGTGTCTCGGTCTCGGGCGATACTGGGCTTCGTGGCGGTGATGCCGTTGCTGGCGATGATAGCTGCTGCTGCTGCTGGGGAGGAGAGGGAGAAGACGCAGACGTTGCAGGGGAAGAACGAGAAGAAGACGGCAAAGGTACGGAGGCGGTAGTGAGTGTCCCTGACAAGTTGGATTGTGCTTTAGCACGCTCCTCAGCCTTCTCTGCATCTGTCAGCAGCTGTGGCTCCGGATGTTCTTTTCCTTTTTCTCTTTCAGAGAATATTAAATTATCAAGTTGACGTGCCGTCGTAGAATCAGATCGACTTCGTTGACTGGTTCGCTTTAGCTTAAGTCCATCACTTTGTCGCTTCCAATTTAGCATGGCCTGTGCCACATCGTCACTCGACTTGGCCGTCGAGCGCCGTTGTTTGCCGCTAGAGGAACTGCTTCGTCGCCGATGGGCTTCTGGGACGGACGGCACTGGTGGTGCTCCAATGCTTAGCATCAGACCGCCTGCACTTCCAAAATGCCCACCGCTAAGTCTTTTAGATAACCGTCTGTCAGCTTTTTCACGCTCGATCTCTTCTTGCGACAGCCCAGTGGCGTCGACAAACATATCATCGTCGTCGTCACTGCTGCTCCCACCGCTGCTGAAGCTGTCTCCACCTCCAACGTCGTTGCTATCCTCTTGCACTTCATGATCGTTTCGCTCTGGCATCTCGACAGGAAAAGCTCCCGGTATTTTAGGATTATTGTCATCATCATTGCCGTCGTTGATCACTCTTGCAACGATTCGTCGCTGTACATTGTTTGCTACTATTTGTGATAAATCAAAGGGTGACTCTTGATGTTGATCGCCCTGCTGCTGCTGTTGCTGTTGTTGAACATCACCTTGTCCGTCTTCACCTTTGCTGTTCGCTTGCTGCTCCTGTCTCGCCATGATGGTTTTCGATTCTCCAGATAGGTACACAGATACCTTTTGTTTCAAATCCTGGCTGTTAAAGTTCGATTCTGCTTCCACGAGGTCGAGGCTGCTGCCGCTCGCGGGACGCGACTCGGTTCCAAAAGTGCTGTAGAGTGAATACGTGCCTGATGATTTTCCCGTGGATGCATTGGACCAACGCGAGCAAGGATAGGTTTCGTTGGTTGTCTCATCGTCGCTCAGGTCGAGTCGACTGACTGAAAGATTATTCTGCCCGTCCTTGTCTGCATCTTCCGCTGCTGCAAAGGAAGAAGAGGATGTTGCTGCTTGCTGCTGGTGAGCAACTCGCGTTCTGCTGGATCCTTCCCTGTTGTTGAGAATACTTCGGGGAAACGCTTGCTGCTCCTGCTGTTGCTGCTGCGATGGCAGAGCAGAAGCAAACATGGAGGATGGGTTTGCATATATACTCGATGTAGGTATATTCCGTAAGGTTGCGGCGTTGCTGTTGTTATCCACCGCTGATCTTTCGCCCTGTTGTTTCCGTTTATGCTCTAAGGACCCACTAGTTGTTGTTGTTGTTGTTGTCGTTTTTCTGTTAAAGCTCTGAGGAGACATGGGGCGCGTCCTAAGTTCAATTGGTATCTGGGAGAGCAAGTCGTCTGTCTCTTGGAGGCCAATTTCTAGTTCTGGCTTTAAATAGGTACGTTTTCCTACTTCGATCAATGGGATTTGCGGCGGAGGAGGAGCGGGTGGAGCCAGCGGCACATTGTGAGTTGGATGGCGAGGAGAAGTGGGTCGATGATGCTCGTCAAAACTTGCAGTGCTACTACTCGTGCTTGATTTTGATTTTTCGTCGAATCCCGCGTGCTCGTCGTCAAATGTCTGTCCCATTTTTAAATTTAGATACCTCTTACAGTCAAAAGGATTTCCCTTATTTATATTTACCCTACTTCCTAGTCGTTTGAATAATTTTCCTATACTTTTCTTTGCCCCACCACTTTTGGCGTGATGGTGCTGCTGGTGCTGTTGATGTGTCTGTATGTCAATCGCCAAGTAATTAGCCAATTCAAGTGCAGATCCCCGTGAATTCCCAAATTTGTACCTTTTTAATAGAAACATCGTCGATCTTGTTGCTTGCAAACGACCCGGGAGACCGGGTGATCTCGTCCCGGTGCTCAAAGGTCGTTGGGTATCTGGCATTATTATTGCTATTGCTATTACTACTGGGGGTATCATTTTGAACAAAATTATGCTGCGATGATGCGACAGTGGCGGTGCTACTGCCGGAATCCGATGCACCTAGCGGTTTGCGTTTCACTCGCTGAGGAGTGATAGCCGGCAACGTCGTCGTCGTCGTCGTCGTCGTCGTCGCTGCTTGTGTCAAATATTCGCGTTGCGATGGTTGTGGACTTGAGTTGGATGCTGAGGGTCGTTCCGGTGGTGGTCGAAGGTATGTCGTAGGAGGCTTCGGTGCCTGTCGCGAAGGAACAAACAGGGACGCAGTCGATCCAGGATCAGTTTGGATCGTACGATCGCCTTTCCCCATCCTGAATGGCAATGCCCCTGGCTGGCTGTCCGACAGCGACCGATTGCGATGGTGTTGCCGAGATGAGGGTAACGTACGAGAAGCAGGCTGCATATACGGCGCGCGCACGTGGTGCACAGGCACACACTAGAGTTATTATAATGTATAAAGAAGAAAGGGAGAAGGAAGACCGCGCAGTGAGTAAAGGAGAGAGCGCAGGCGCAGAGAAAGAGATAAAGAAAGAGAGGGAAGCGAAGGAGAAGGAGAATGGTTCTCGTCTTACATTGATATTCAGGCGCGACAGCTTGAAAAGGCAAGGATGCACACATGCAGAGTGCCAGTGCACAGGCTGTGCAACCAATTTCTTTGGCAAATTTGTAAGCGCAGCAGTCCATCGTTTGCTGTCGGTAGTCGTGGCCAACTGGCATTGCCAGACTTGTAATTGGTACTATCACTCATCGCAAGAAAGCAGGGAGCAAGAAACCGCGGAGGACGATCTCGTGTAAACTAATGACCGTCAACCTCTCCAGCTGTCATCAAGTGCACAGCATTTACACTGTGTAACGTTATTACCGTTGTGGCTGTGATATGTAGATGGGGAGTTTTTATTAATGGCTTACTGCAGCTAAAAATAATAGCTCTCCATAGGATATGGAATAGTATCGTGATATCTTTGCATAGGGAAGGGACACACGGTAGGATGAAAAGATGAAAAGATGAAACGGCAACGAAACTTCAAGAATTAGTAAAAGAGTGTGCTGATCCAATTCATTCGTCTGTGGTTGATCCCAACATAGTTGAAAGAAATGATATCAATGCAGAAGACATCGCGGAATTTAAGAGATTTAACAGGAAATGTCTCCCAAAATTGCCTTACAGCTTGAAGGAATGTCTTTAAACAATGGATAATCTCGAGTCCTGGGCGGTCGCCAGAGAATGGACTACCGGTGATAGAGTATTCGATGACATTGAGGGACATGAGAGTTGTAATGTATGCATGCGTATGCCTCATTCGATCATATTATATCACGATTGATTAGAGAATTTACGAGCAAGGCATACTTGATACGCAAGTACAGCACACGGCTTACCCAAGGAACAGAAGCAACCAAAAAGGGAAAAATGGGCCCGTCGTTTTGGATTTGATCTTTGGAAGGAGAAATTTGGAGGAATAGTTCACAGCATCACAATACGCCTGAGAGCAGCAACGATGGCAATATCTCCGTCAACTTATACACCCAGACACTGATCCACTTGAAGAACAAGACAATGAAATATCACAAAACTGAGTTCGGTCAATCAAGCTCCCAGGGGAATGTCGACAAGAATTAACATGGTGTTGAACAACCTGGCCAAGTGGAATGGTCGCTCCATAATGCCCCAGAGACCAATGGATGTGCTGCAAATCGATGCCAGCAACAAGGACTCATTGGGAAGCTCGTCAATCTATCAACTGGAGGAGCTGAAAGCACACGAGCTTTCTCTTGGAGCATCAGGAAGTTTAGGTAATGACCTGTTACTGTCCCTTGTTCATAAGCTCCTCGCTTACTCTTCTTGGCTGGCGGCTGTGGCATTCTCAGGCTGCACTTCACCAGATAGGAAGCAGAGATCGCGACCGAAATGGTAGTCGTCTGCGCTCGTGTTTTGGGCACAATGACTACCCCAGGCGAGCCTTTCTTCGACCAAGCCATACTGCGCTTCATGTTGATGTGGAAGGCAGGCTCATCCAAGAAGACGCAGTTGATCCTGAAATCCATGTCCGTCCTCTCCCACTTGCGAACCCAACCAAGGCGCTCTTGTATCTTCTCCTCGCTATTCCTATCCATAGGCTGGAACTGGGCCTTCTTAAGCGACAAGTTGCACTACGTCCTCACGAAGTCATAAACGGTGCTCTTAGAGACTTTGAATCCTTCAAACCTTTGAAGCAATCGTTCCATCAACTCTTCCAAGACCGCTGAAGGATTCTCCTCAACATACTCCAGAATGACCCTCTTTTGTTCCTCACCGAGGATACGCGGACGACCAATATTCTTACGCTTCTCGAAGATGCTATCAGGATCCTCCTCATACTGCTTGGCCCATCTTTGAGCCGTACGTACGTGGACATCCAACTGTTCTGCGGCAGCTGAGGCACTCAGACATTTCTCAACAACAGTTTGAACAACCTGACCTTATCCTGGTCCGTATAGAGCGTGTACGCTCGCTTGACCGATGCGTCTCTCATGCGAACGTCCACATCCTTCTTTGCAACTTCGGTCTGCATGGCATGTGACCCCATGGTTGCTCTTTCAAGGAAGATTACGCAAATACTGCGTGTATGAACTTGGCGTTTCAAGAGCATACTGCTTTTCGTCGACGACGTAGTCCATGGGCTCAGCTCTGCCGTACTAATCGACAGCATTGCCTTGCACATCTTCGTAGAAAAATTGGATGCTGATATTGCAGTGTAATTTCAAACGTGCGAAGTGGTAGGAAGAAGGGAGGTTACTCTTGGGAGGGTGCCACGCTTTGTACGACACTCGCGAGATGCGACATCTAATTCGGCATCAACACCAAATCTATTTTTTGGGAAATCCGAGTCTTACACTTGGGAGAATGCGAAATCTGTTCTCATTGGCGGGGCGACGTTACTTTCCGGAAAGATTGTATGGCTCGATTGCGATGGTAAAGCGCTTTGCCGACCGTCATAAGTATGCCGACTTCCAGCTGTTTTCAGAAGTCAAGCTTTATTTTCTACACGTGTCGAGTAAGTCTATTTATAACCACTGCCGATTCATATGTTGATCTGTTATGTCCAGAAAAGCAAGTTCGACTATGGAGTGTCTGCCATCAAAGCAAGGTGGTGTCTGTTGCTTCAAAGAGACGACAAAACACAGATACCATGTAGCTTCGCCGACGACCCACAAACTTTACTTCCTTACATGAGGTTCTTTTGGATCCTCAAGGTATTTTCAATGCAACTCCATGAGGGACTTTATTTTACACGTTCTAATTGCATAGGAACGTCTCGAGGAAACCCTACAAGCGGTAAACAAGTAATTGACAGTCGAACAAACATGAAAAAGTACATGTTTGAAAGGTTGCCTTCTGAGCTGGACCTGTCGATTCAAAGTCAATACGTCTAACAGAAAGAATGCACCTACGACTTGTCCCAGAATATCCAAACATTTTCCCTTCGCGTCCGTAGCTGGCCTGTCAAAAATTCCATGTGTATGCATATATATATTTTGTTTCATCATTTTTATTATATCCAACAAATAATGGGGACATCCGCTTTACACTTTTTCATCGGTGGGCTATTCTAGCCTTTTAAAAATAGTGCAGTGAATACTCTAATATACATCCCTAGTGGCACCGATAGGCGATGGGGAGAGTGGTTTGCTGTCGGCATATGCCAAATTTTCGTCGAACATCTGTGGGTAAGGATAGTTGGTTTTCCGAAGTAGAAGTTTCGCAGCCCGAAAAGCATGACCCAATTTCGGCTGCAGCTACATTTGTTTATAGAATATCTCGAGCTACTAAGGTTTGGGAGACGTTTTCACGGTTTATCAGCGCGGTCTCTATTCCGTAAGGGATCAGTATCACTATGTTCTAGTTCAGTGCAGACTACCAGATATAGTAACTCCCAAACGAGTATCCGTAGACCAGGCGATTCATTCTCAACAGAAGTGTCTTTGATTTTGGAAATACTGTATTGATACAATGGCTTCTATGGCTAATAAAATGGTTGATGTGGTTATTAGCACTACATTTAATGTATATTTGTATCACAGTAAATTCTATGTACAGCGTCCGTCTAGCGAGAATCATTTGAAATATAATTGCCTTCACCGCCGGATCGATGGGTTGTGCCCTTCAATGCCTTTTCTTCAAGTGAACTTCTGGCACCGCGCTTGTCACCTTTGCTTTGATCGTCAAGGACACCGGAAGGAGCAGCTTTACCATCCCCTTGGGAGACCTGCAGCATCAATGCTTCTCGTGCTCGTCGGAAGGTGACATCAAAGTTTGTAGGCAGGTGGTCAAGGACGATGGATCTACGCACAATGACCTCGCTCGATACGCGTCGAGCGTCTGTGCGTTCAATAACAATCCGGGTATCATTGTTGGGTGCAGGATCCTAGCAACGTTGCAGTACTAATTAGATAAACAATGTCTCATAAAGCGAGAAGCTAATGTCTACGTACCAGCCAGAACTGGTAAACTTTTCCTGCTACGTAAAGCTGAGGCATATTCACGTCAATGCAAAATTCGTTCTTAAAACTTTTCAACTGTAGCAGCTTACCCGAGGGTTTTCTAATGATTCAAGGCACCGCCTGCGGCATTCGGCAATTCGTTCGAATGCAGCTTTCCACTGTTTACCTTCAGGCTTGCCTGTCCACAGTAGCTGTCCGATACCAAAGCTTTGCGCCGCTTCTGCGCTTGCAATAACAAGTTCTTTGACATCCATCATGGAACCATAGCTTAACTTGCTGACAACATCGTCGGCAAATACAATTGATTGTATGTAATCCTAACAGTAAGCTCACATTAGACTTCCCAAAGGTCAACCAACCAACAATATAAAAAAGATGCTAACCTTGTATTTTTCAGATAGATCCAGGCTCAGACCACACGCAGGTGCATATCCAAAGCACCGCAGCGTAAATTCTTCCTTTTTATCTTTCTTGATCTCATCCATAAAATCCAGGAGCATGATCGTCAGTATCGCTGCTGTAGCTGCACCTAAACTGTGTCCGACAATGTACAGAGCTGTTGTCGAGTGCTCATTCACATACGCCACAAGTTTGGGAGCTACGTGTCGGAAAAACCAAGTAGCTGCAGACTGTGAAAATCCTTGTCAGTTGCTGAAAAATCGTTATTTCTGGATAATTAAGTCTTGACTTGCCTTCATTCCTCTATGTACAAGGCCGCCTCGCCATTGCTCGTATTCACACACCAAATCGGTCATTGTATCAAAAGCACTCTAGTCACATAGGTCATCAACCGGGACTGTACCAAATTTTTGGTTAAAAACAAGGTACTAACCATAGTTCCACGGATGCATAGAACAATAGAGTTGGTGGATCGATCTCGTGCAATAAAGTAACTCGGTCGAAATGCCTGCGCAGACCGGAACTCGTATGCTAGCAGATCTTCCTTGGGTATTGACAGGTACTCAATGATCGACAAGGCATCCGAGTGCTGTCGCATGGCATCCGATATATAGCCATTGCCTTTACCGATAAAGTTGAGACCTTTCCATCCATATGAAGCAACCGAGAATTTCCAGAAATGTGCTGCAAGCTCGATTTCTGACAGATCTTCGACAATATCCCACGTCCGATCACGTGGAAGATCATTATAGAATTTTTCTAACATCGTGAACCCGGTCAGGATCTGCAAGTTCGACAATTCAAATCCTTGACCCTAGATGGCGCATTTTAGTTGCGGCCGCAAAATCCAATCATTATTAGCATTCGGACACTTACAAATGCTGCCAACATTTTCAAGATAGTACGCAACACTTGATTTGTTTCCTTGTTTACAGTCCACGAACCGATGGTGTCCAATATGGGAAAAGTCTTTAATGATTCATCATCGTCGGTAAAGACTTTAACGGCGTCTGATTTCGAGGGTATGGGATCAGGCTCGTGAGCTTCGTATTTTTTTGTCGTAGGTGTCGACATTGAACAGGAAGGAAGACCAAACCAAGAGGAAAGTGTGCTGGACATCTTGTCAAATGATAATATCGAATCATCCTTGTCTGCCGTGTTGCCATTTACTGCATTGCTGCCTCTTGCTCCTCCTCCTCCTTTGCTAGTAGTAGTCATTGATAATGATCTTTGTTTGCTGAGTGAAATCGGCCGAGGCTGCAGGCTTTTCCTGTGCTCCTCCTCTGGACCAGATGATTCGCTTTCGTCCGGATAGTCTAACCCGTCATCAAGAGGCGGCTTCTCCTCTCCTTCACCTTCGATGTATTTTCGGAATGTCACAGATGACAGTTCTCGCTGATATTTCAAATGTCTCCTAAACTCCTCTGCCAGCTGATCGTCCGATACGGTGTTGCCAGTGGTTGTGTTGTGTGTGGAAGATACGCTGGTGCTACGATTACGATGATGTACATTGTCCGACCCGGGAGCCTGATCCTGCGGTCCGTGATAGGCATACGATATCTTAACCTGGATAGCACCGACATTTGTTGCCATTGTCTTTGCTCGGCCGATACTAGAGCTAGCACCTGTTGATAGCTTCTTCTCCCATATCTCAAAGTATGTTGTAAATGTCTCGGGCATTTGTTCCAAGGTTTTCAGTCGAATCTCTGCTCGTCCGACGTGCTTATCTGGTAGCAGCATGTATGCGTCGTATAGGTCAATTTGCAGAGTGCCGAAAATCTGCGAGTGGAAACTGACACGAAATTCAAAGGTTTCATGCCATTTGCCTTGGGGATACTCTGACACTGATGTTTGGAATATTTGATCTATTTTCCAAAGGATTTTCGGTAAGAAAAATATATTCCCCATGTTTCCACTGCATACATGAGCACGGTTTACATACCTCCCATGGTGAGAATGACGTAGGGCTTTTTAATGGGGACATTTAAGAAGCAACTTTGGACTTGAATCTGTTTGACAGGTACCGTGAGCTGCGCTGCTACTAGTCAAAGAACATGCGCGATCGCTTACTCGAAGCTTCCCAGGTGCCAGTCCTTGCCCTTTACTTGAAGGGAACAGGCTGCTTGGTGACGTACTTGACATGTCGAGAAGTAAAAGAGCAAATGCCTTGGATCTCCCAATGAAAGTAGCTGCTTAATGCGGACTTTTGATCTACCTGAATGGGGTTTCCAGGCAGCATGTGATAACCACATCTTTGCGTGGCAACCACAGCAGAGTGCTAATCACTTGATCAACATAACGTTTGCTTTCCAATGTGCCAACGTTGACGAGAGCTTTTGGATATTTGATTTTTTTGATATGATATATCATTCTATGGAGCAGAGGTATGATCTGTAATCCAGTAGCAAGTTTATACTATTCACCATCGTAAACGTAAGATTCCATGATAGCTGGAAATGTATCCACAGCGATTTCTAAATGCGAGAACGTTAATATGAGTGACAAATCTGGTTGTCTATCCTCAAGAGTATCAAAGCCGGCATCTATTCCTTTTTATGGACAGCGCCCAATGTCCGATGCGACGTTGTCACCAGACATTTGGTACGCCATCGGATGTCATCCGGCGCTATCTACCTCTACGGGCTGTGATAACTTTTGACTTTTGGGAGAGAGCCGTTCGTATCTACAAGTGGAAACAGCTTTGCTTTTTCCAGAATGTAATCTTTGTATATCGATCAATCATAATTATTCGAATGAGTGTATGAGAAATATGCATAAACTGCAGACGGTACACAAAAAGTGTAATATTCCAATGCACATTTTTCCAAAGCTATAAAAAGGGGTTCATGTGATGCGATGGATTTTTTTGACACCTGTTCTTTGCTCTCTTGGACGCAATTCGTATTGGTTCGCCATGTTGCAGCAATCTCGCTTGACGGAATCAGCGCAACTTGAACAACAACAGGACCTGTTGCAACGTCGAGCCAATACGAACTTGAGCCGTCTTCACATTGTTTCCAGCACCAGCACACGTAGACGACGCAACGACGTGGTTCGTGCCAAGAGTCCAGAGGGACGAAGGTACTTGAAGCCAGTCAACGGCATTCGTACCAAGGGGTTTGCGCAGTCAGGTAAAAAGCTGTCGCGTCTCTTCCGGTATGTTGACTCGTATACCAACCAAGTGTTATTAGCTCAGCGACGGTCCTCAGTTGTGACCCTGGGTCCTATCGAACGATTGCAGCACTTTTATGCCAAACGTGAACTCAAAGTAAACAAGTGAGTATACTCCTTCTTAGACTACTTTAGCCATGTAATATTCAATCTGCGATGTGCACACATCAGAGGCGGTATTTTGGGATTTGGACAGGATAGTGTCATGAGAACAGCTACCGGCGGCGGGGAAACCGAAACAGGCATTATCGTAAACAACAACAACAACAACAACAACAACAACAATGACGATGATGTCGATGACGATGACGACGAATGCCTCGAGTCGCCTCCACCGCGTCCCAGCTGGATGGATCTTGATGTTGAAACCGACCTAGATGTGCTCATTGGGTATTGCTTCCGTGATATCCAAACGACGCTCCGTACTTGGTGCCTAGTTACGGGAGCATCGGACCTCTCCGACTCATCCGACACCGAAGGAGGTTTCTTCTGCGACCTGCCGGAACTCGTCCAGTCTGTTACACGTATGATGGAGTCTGTGAGAAATTATGCATTCCACAGGCATGATTTGTCCGATACCGCCTTGCGCAAACTGCGATACGCTGGACTCGAGCTAACTGGTGTCCTCAAGGACCTGGAGTTCCGCCACGGTACCATGAATGACGATGAAGGATACACGTTTAATCAGTTGCGCGAGCATCAAGACGCTGTCCTAAAGTATCTCGCAGTCGTGGAAGAGCATGTGTTCAATCCGCCCCACCATATTGGCCGTCCATCTCCAGGCCTATCGCCAGAGATTCGCGCACTCATCAACAACAAAATCGACTGCGCCCAGAAACACCAACCGCCACCATCGATTCCCTTATGGCTTGATCCGCATGCGTTCGTTAATGATCCTATGGGTAAGTTTGCCACTCCAAAACCAGGTTGGATTGACATGATGAAACTCAACTCTTTGTGCTACTTTGTCGGAATGCGTAGGCCGGTATCATGCTTTGTTGCGTGATAATTATCAAAGCATTCTCGAGGACGCACTTCTTGACGCTGAACTGCCTGACCCTCATCAAGACGAAGAAGCATTTCTAGCTCAGTTAGCGTGAGTCGTTTGCATGTTAGCGAGCTACTAGTATTAGCTGATGAACTGACAAGAGTGGTTATTACAGCGACGGAAGAATACTATGCACTGTCTACAACAATATCGTAAAACGCTCACGTCGTCCATTTGGCTTCATCAACAAAATCCACCACGACACCACACGAACGTTCAGAGTGACGGAGAACTTGCGCTTTTTCTCTGCGTAAGTTAAACAAGGGATCGTACGGGTGCCCAGTTAAGCTAAGCAACGTGATCACTGTAGAGCTTGCAAGTTTCGGTTCGACTTGGTGCTACATTCATTTGATCCAGCCGAAGTGGCTCGCAAGACTGACACTGGATTTTTCATGGTAAGTTTCAAAAAAGAGCAACTTGGTCATCCATACATGTCTAACCCTTCTGTAGCTCAAACAGGCCGTCGAAGCGTTCTGTGAATGTGTATTAGCTGAGCTGCGCCAAGATGCCGTCATTAAAGCACAAGAGGCCGGGCTATCGCAATATATGGAAAAGGCACTTTTCGGAGGACGCAACAGCGATCAACACCTTCCTTTGTAGTTAGCTATTACCGAATATTATTATTATTATTCATTCCTTTATACTTTCTTTTACATTCTCCCTCCCCTTCCCCCCTCGGATATGAATATTTATTCTTTGCATTATCCTCTCTTCATATATATGATTAACCCACAACCCATATTGTATGCTTTCCCAAACGGTAATAAAAGGCTACCACTGTAAAAAGAAAAAAAAAAAAGGTCGAGCGGCGGGATAAAGGTGGGTGCGCGGTCATGCAAAACGAAAAATTGTCGGGTCAAGCGAAAAGCTCTTTCACTAAACCCGCCCAGCATTTGCCTCCATGGAGGTAAAGTTTCCTCTCGCTGGTACTCAGAGCCTGCATTGACAGATTGCTTTCTTCTTTCTCCCAGTACGACTACCTACACAGCAATGATTCCGAAATAACGTGAGCAGTGGAAACAGGGTGCAGAGTTGACGGAGTCTAACCAGTTTCCCGCGAAAATGAAAGTGATACCATAGAAGATCCCATTCCATCAGACAAGCCGCGCATCCTCTTGATGGGGCTGCAAAGGCAGGTAGCATGAAAAGAGAAAGGAAGAGTTAACGGTGATGTTAATTTTTGTTAGGAGCGGCAAGTCCAGTATACAGCGAGTCGTGTTTGGAAAGATGCCTCCAAACGATACGCTCTATCTCGAAAGCACGACCAAGATCCAGAAGGAAGATATCACGCAAGTAGTACACTGCAAGTTCCATGTTTTTTATGCGCTTTTATCAATAATAACAATACGTGTAGGCGCTCATTCATTGATTTCCAGATCTGGGATTTTCCGGGCCAGGTCAACTTTTTTGATATGGCCTATGACTCACAGGAAATCTTTGGCGCGGTCGGTGCGCTGATCTTTGTCATTGATGCCCAGGTAACTTGGTGGTGGTTGAAGGAGGTTAGAAGGGTGACAGGAGCTTACAAGAGAGAGCAATCGCAGGATGATTACACGGAAGCGCTGCATCGGCTCTTTTACACCGTGACGAGCGCCTATCGCGTCAACCAAAATATTACATTTGAAGTCTTGATCCACAAAGTGGATGGACTTTCTGACGATTACAAGATTGGTAACAATGACTTCAAAGGGATGGCTGGGAGTACGGATATGCTGAAGCGTGAAGAATATAATCACAGATACACAGCGTGATATCCAACAACGAATGAGCGACGCGCTTGCAGATGCTCAAATGGAACATATACACCTTACCTATTACCTGACGAGTATTTACGACCATTCTATCTACGAAGCTTTTAGCAAAATCATCCAAAAATTAATACGAGAATTACCGACGCTCGAGAACTTGCTCAACGTGCTTTGCTCGGTAGAGTGTTGGAGGAGGATGGGCTCGATATTGAATATCTATTGCTTATGGTTTTCTTGAGCGTAGAACTCTGGCATTGACAAGGCATACTTGTTTGACACGTTGACGAAGATCTACATTGCAACAGACAGTTCTCCTGTAGACATGCAATCATACGAGCTATGCAGCGACATGATCGATGTCGTGATTGATATCGAGTGCATATATGGGTAACTAAAGCAATGTTGCATATTACAAGCAGTTATTAATCACAACATTTCGTGTCTGCAGCGCCCAAAGCCAGAGTCCTAATGGACATCTATTGGTCACAGCAAACGGGGACGATGATGGACAGGAGGATGAAGAGGAGCAAGAGGAACATCGCAATGGATCTGCTGGTCAGGTGCGAGGAGTAGGAGGAGAAAATGACAATGACAACGATTCGGACCGGCCAAACACCGAGTCGGAAGCATCAAGCTTAATCAAATTGGACAACGGAGACGTGCTTTACATGCGGGAAGTCAACAGGTATGACTTAACTTTTTCTGTACGGTGATCCGGCGCTAACCGGAACAAAATATAGACTGCTCGTCTTGATTTGTCTACTGCGGCATGACAACTTTGAAAAGCATGGACTGATTGACTACAATTTCCAGTGTTTCAAGGAAGCGGTTACTGAAGTGTTTGAGTTTTCACAAAAGCGCAACAGTCAGCAACATGACCTGACCTTGAAACTTGCAGGATCGCACAGTCATTAGGTGCAATGTAACAGTTTTAATAACAATAATAAAAAAAATACTGCTCGCTTTGTAAACAAGGACACGAAGAAGAACAAGATTATTGCAGTAGCTCCGTCGGCAGGGTTCCACACACGCGGCAATTATGTTGCCACATGTGTCACGACAGCCAGGATGCAACAGTGAGCTTGTATCTGCCAATAATAAGAATAGAGACACCGGGCTACCACAAAGCGAGGTCGCGACTTGCTCTTCTTTTTCTTCTTCCCGTTTTTCTCTTCCACACAACACACGCACAGACACATGCTCTTCACGTCAAAACGTCAACAACCGTTACCACCGGCTATCTACCCTGTCCGCGGTCTTCTCCACCTCGCACACAACCCGGAGCTCGTCAAACCGATCTTGGTGTCAGCTGTCAAAGCGAGTGCGGTGAGCCTGGTCGTGATTGTGCCGTTGGTCAAGTACGGTTTCGGTCCTCAATCGCGGCTGCTGGAGCGCATATACAGCGAGTTGCGTCCACAAGACACCAAGCAGTGGTTTGTCGGACCGGGGGTGGCAGTGACAACTGGACTGTTGACGCTCGCAGAATCGTTTGCCGTCGTTGGCCAGCTCACACAGTACTTTGTCGGTTCGGTGCGCGAAAGACTATTCGATGCGATCCTGCAGGAACGCAAAGATTTACCTCCTTCAAAAGCAGCAGAAGCCAAGAAGGAGGAGCCGCCGAAAACTGCAGAGCAAGTCGTCGAGTCGCTCAACATGGCTGTCAAGCAAGCAAAAGAGAGCATCCCGTCGTCGATTGAGAATGCTAAGGTCCGGGCACACCGTCTGTTGTCACCTGTCAATATCATGCTACTCAACGCGCAAAAAGAGGATTCGTGGGAGCTCTTCTTTGTCAATGCAATCTTGTTTGTCGGAACGTTGCCTTTGAACCTGATCCCGGTCTTTGGTCCCGCTGCGTTCCTTGGTATCCAGGGTCTGTCGAGAGGCGGTGCGGCTCACAAGCGATACTTTAACGTTCACAACTGGTCACGCACCCGTCGCCAGCGACAAATCGAACACGCGTTCTGGCAGTATCATCAGTTTGGTGTCGTCGCAACATTCTTGGAGATGATCCCGTTTGCTGGATTCATCTTTTCGTACACCAACGAGATTGGGTAAAGTTTTCTTTTTGCTACATATTTTTTACATTTTTGCGAAGACAGCTCATTTATACTGAACTTACACGGCAGGGCTGCTATCTGGGTCATGGATATGAAGGATTCCAAAAGTCTGCAAGATCGCAAGTTTTTCGAATGGTCATGAACGGAAATCAAATACATATAAAGTGAAGTGACAAATAATGTTTATTTTAATTATAGTATAACAACAGATGTTTAAAAATACAAAAAAGACAAGGGGAACAAAGGAGCAAGGAGCGACATGTGAGAGAAATGTGGACTAGTTCGGTCGAGGGATGATGATAACGGTGGAGATAGTAACGAAGAGGTAGCAAGGTAGCTTACAGTGTGCGCAGTTGGGATGGTCACCATAACATTTCACAGATCAAGTTCTCTCTCACCACTTCGTCCGTTCCCAGCGGTTGTTGTACTTTTGATTCAGAGCATACAGTTTGACTTGTTCGCCGTCCTATCTCAAACAAGCAAAAAACATAGAGTCACTTAACATGCTGTTGCTGCAACGATGTATATTAATTAAAAGCGTACCTTGATGTCTTGCCATGGGTGCGGGTTGGTCTTGTGGTCCCTGTAATGCATAGAATCTTGTATAAGCCGAGCTGATCCACAGAGAGCAAGATCTTGCATATTTATAAGTTACCATGCCACATCGGGAGCCTTTGCTGCATGAGTGCCAACGTATGCGGCGCCTGTCAATGCACCGCCGACAATGACAAAGAGCGGAATGACTTCGGGTTTGATGGATGTCTTCAAAAAGTGAGCTAGGCCAGACATATTTCTTTACGGGAGATGACTATTAAGCGTTATTATGTTTGTGTTGCCGTAGTAACGGCCCTGGCTTTATATATAGAGGCCTCAGGGCAGCACCCGAGCAGAATTCGTTGCTGGATCACACCACCTTTTTCTATCCATCGACTGATTTTTTCCGTGCGTATTTTTCCCTTTTTCTGCAGTTGCAGTGGCGTGACAAATACAACCCAAATTTTCCAGCCACAAACCATGGTACGTTTTGCAAGCCAGTAGCAAGTAATGGATCAACTAGTAAGCACACTCTTTAGTAACTGCGAATAGATCATTGTACAAACTGTCCCCAAGAAGCACTCAACCAAGCTGAACGAACGAACGATTTATTTTCTCTTTTTGTGAATCAGAGTTGTTGTCGGAGAACTTCCCTCCAATGAGAGCAAGAATATTCCGGCTTCCGCCTACCCCATCCACCGTTCAGTTTCGATACCAATAGAGTAGGTGGAAAAGTAAACCGGTAATATGTAGAAATAGTCCTTGGATATCTGGGCGCGACTTGCATTGTTGCTGGTGGCACATTGCTGAGCCACCCGATCCAGCAGAGACAACATCCGTGGCAACATGCTGATAGCGAGTGAAACCGCGTCCTTTGTGACAAGTTTAAAGGTATATCCCTCCAACGTCTCATGCTTTTCGTGAGTTACAACGTAAAAAAGATCGAGACTGTAGAGAATCTTGTACTGGTACACCATTTTTGTTCTGAAAATTTAAATTCGAATAGAAAAAGAAAATGCCAATGCCTCAAGCAAAACTTTTGAGTAGCAAGATAAGATCAAGATTTGTATAATTGATGGTTTTCCTGATAATCTTATGTACTAAAGGGGAATCAACCTTGAGCTGTTTACGAAAATATATCAAAAGAATTGATATTGCTGTTCGTTCTTCATGGCTCTGCCATATTCAAACAGGATATCCTCAACGTATCGACCAGTGCTCTCAAGTTTCCAGTTATGGCTCGTGGATGCTCAAAATCATGTCGTGAACCATAAATGTGGTCCTTTTATATTTGTCGTAAAATTCGTACGCATCGCGATTAGTCTCAAATGCACGTACGAGCAGCTGTTTGCAAGCTGGTTAATTGATAATAGGAATAGTAAGTCCTTGAACATAAACTTACCTTTGATATTTTCGGTTTGCGATTTGACTTATGGCGGTTTATTCGTGCAACATGACCCTACGCACGGCATCTGTGTTCTTATCCTTCAGATCCTCGTCTGCTACAAATGCTTGTCGTTTGGGTATACCGCAGCCTTTGCAGGAGAACCGCATTTGGTGCCGGAAGCAGCCCGGGACAGTCGAGGCAGATCCGGTACAGTATACAACATCCTGTCCATTTTCCTTCATGAATAGCCTTCTAAGACTTTGCAGTTTGTTCGTTTCATGAAAAGCTCTTGTGTTCTTCCTTCATGCTACATGGTCGAATTCGCCAACTTCGTTGCGATTGTTGTACAAGTCATATGCGGCGTAGTCATTGTCGAAATGAATGTGCATTCAGCTACTTGCAAGTCGATCCAGTGGTAAGAACAGAAAAGTTGCAGAAAGAAGAGGGATGACGTGGTGCTTTTATTTCTCAGATTACAATGAACGAAAGAAGCTGTCAAGTGATTCCTTTGTTGCCCTTTCTAAGCAAGCTTTTTGGGATGTTTTCATGTCTACGACATCCTTCCTCATCTTCATTCCTGAAATCAACTTGCCTATTATGGTTCAGGTCGCTTGATCCCGGACCCACGTGGGACAAATCTTTATACGCGAATCGGTTTTATTGTGGAGCGGATGGGCTTAGCCAGTTCTGTGGAACCAAGTCGCTTTTCCAATCTCTCTTGCGCCGCAGCCACGTCGTCATTGAATAATACGTATTTCGCGTAGCCATGATCGAAGAATAACATTGTAATTTTTCTTCACATGATCCGCTGAAGCATCGATTATCAAGCAAACGGATTATTAAGTAAACGAGACGTTGTACAATGCTTTGGACTTTGCCACATTTTGAATCACCCATTTAGTATAAATGGACCGTACGCATAAACGCTTTGATGCTTCGCATTATTTCTCATCTTCTTCTTTCCGTATCCTTTTTTACACATGTCGTCTCGCAAGTACTGGAGCGAAAATCCTGGTCTAAACCGTCCCGAGCCGGATTATTATCCATCATTGGATGTTGTGACAGTTGATGCATGCTGGATGTACCTTTCCATGCTAAAGGCATTCCACAAAGAGGTCACATCCTTGCAAGGTTCTGAGGAAAAGCTCAACGTTTACCTGGCCATGGTACCTTTCAGCACGGGATTTTACACCGCATTTACGAAAGTGACGGCATACCTCTTGGTGAGTCTACTTCGCATCGACTACAAATGCTCAAATAACCTCAATTCATTATATCGGACTCTTATACTTTTTGTCTACATTGCAAGACGTCGCATTGATGAGACATGCACATAGACTGAGCCCATTTAGATACTTCGAAGATGCGAATTACAACATTTCAAAAGTATATAGTTGGCCTAAGGATAATATCTTGTACGAACAAAGAGTGAGTGCAAAATTATTCGACCATTTACAAAAATAATAGTACTGGTCTGGCTCACGGTATATCTGTATTAGTATCCCACTCAATACTACAGCAGCTCTTACTTTCAGTACGATAATCATTCGGATAAACAATCCTAGATTTACCTTTCGTTTTGGATACCAGGTCCATCGAGAGCTATTATCAAAAGCGCAGATACATAGAATGTCCAAAATGTAAACATTATGTCGGTGCATCGTGGCAAGTATTCATCACAAAGAGTGTTTTTTCTTTTTTCACCAGCAGCATACATACTTATCCTCTCATACGTTGCTTTTACCTGATGCCAATCATGCTAGGCTCGACTACGCCAGCTAAAGAATGGATCCTAACGTATCAACCCGCTGCGAGAAATGCCAGTACACGTTCTCGGTGGATACATGTGGCTACGCCAATTATCCCAAACGTTGCTGTGCAAAGGTCTGGCTCGATCGACGTGGGTTGCCAAAGGATCCCAAAGTGCTTGAACAAGAAGACGAGATGCTAAAGAAGATATAACTCTCTAATTTTGACATTATCCGCGACTTTACCGACCTTGAAAAGAGGCTTACCGAGCAAGAAGAAAACGATAGCAATCGCTACCAGGATTTCACTAAAAGCAAGTATTAATTAAAATGCTACATGGTATTCCAGTTATCAGTCTGCTAACACATTGGGGACAGATATTTTAAACATTATCAAAGCTTCCTACGTTGGCAATCCATATGAATTCTCTGCTGATCTCATTTAAGCAGTGAAGCGACAGTTCAAGTTTGTACACTCAGTCCTGTCAGTGGATTGGAAGGGTGACGAGGGAATCGTCCGAGGCGTTAGGCGATATCGCGATTTCTTACGTATCATTGTAATGAATCCTGGTTTGGTAGCAGTACCTACCATTGAAATAGGTGAATATTTCAGCAGCTCAAAGATTTACCTTTCACTGATACGAAACTCGAAATCTATGTAGATTTGGCTTGGCATACACACATGTTGTATCCGGACATATATCGAGCATTCTGCCTAAAGCATACTGGGAAAGTCATCAACCATGATGACAGCATCCCTGATTCCAAGCTGGAGGATTATGCAAAGCAAACAAACCGGGCATGGTACAATGAAAATATCCCTTATGGTATCGACGATGTGGAGGTCGATGAGACCATGCCTACTCTTGTCAAAGCGCGGAAAAAGATCCAAGAGGCAACATTTGGCCCGCCTGCAAAATTTGAACCTGATTACTGTCATGGTACATACCTGCTTCCTGAGGAGACAAAGGAGACAATGTGAGATGTTTACAGGCAAGTGTAATAAGCACCTGCGCAACGAATATGATCCTTTCCGCGTTTATCTTTTCTAACACTGATGTTTTTATAAAGCCCAGTTCTGGCGGAAAGTGGAAATGTAAGGTTGTCTCAAGTCAGAGGTATCGTGGAAGCAGTGAATGTCGTCAGAAGGACTCTCAAATCAGTTAATGCGACGTAAGTGTTCAAAAAATCCGCCGCATATGTTGATGTGACGTTGTGTGACTAATTCTACAATTTCCAGACGAATCGCTGATGCCTCTAGCTACCACGATCGTGGTAAGTACCCGCTGCATACTACTATAGAGCTTTTATATCTCTATGTGACACTGCTTCTTAGGCAGTGCGCGAGAGAACCTGGTAGAAAGCAAAGGTTCCGTAAGTCTTGCAACTTGGAGCATATTGATATAAGTATCCAAAACAGAATCTCTTATAATACGCTTGCTAGCTGGAAGAGCAAGCAGAGCTAGCCAAGGATCTGGAGAAAATCGGTTACGGCTATATTGGGTGTGCTTGGCAATTTCTACGTTAGATCTCTCCACATCGTTAGACTTACAGTGATTTGAATACAGAACGGTTAATTGTGGAGGTACTATCCACTTTCTATTCATGATCATGTGGATCGTTTCCCAATCTACTGACAATTATGCTAAACACGTTAGCTTCTATTGAACGCCTAGACAACCCCGTTGCAATGTAGTGACAAATTTTTTACTTTTCTAATTACAGTAATATTATTCTTGGTTTCTAATCATCCACTCTCGAAAAGTTATGGTAGGAGGAGTCCTTACCAAAATAAATACCAAGTATGAAGTCTCGCCAGGCTCGATTTTAGACTGCCTGACAATACCACCTTGTGTTCCTCCTCGTCCTCAGCTGCCACCATTGCCAGCGAGATGCAAGTATCATACTCAAGTTTTGAACCATTAGGAGCACTCTTCTCTAACTGCATCTGTCGTAATACAGATAAACCACTTCCAAAATATCAGCCTGTGCAAAATGTCTATTCATCCGAGTATAAAGGTCAGTCTTGCCTCGCTGGTTTCCACGTGTTGTCACGAGACACTCATTGTCTTTTCTCTGAAGGAATTTGGATACACGACGGACAGGGGTGGTTGGGTTCCACTTGGCTACGAGGTCTCGTACACCTCCATGACATACGGCAGCAGCAGCGGCGGTGGTGGTGGAGGAGGATGTGAAGGAGGAAGTAGCGGTGGAGGTTGTGGCGGTGGCAGCTGCGGCGGTGGAGGTTGTGGAGGTGGTTGTGGAGGTTGCGGAGGTAAGTTATACATCACAATTGACTCCTCCAAGCAGCGTCAACTAATCTGGATATCTTCAAGGCTCCTAAACCGCCATACTTTCCAAGAAAACTTTGGCCCGAATTTACCCTCTAACCAGCTATCCTCTCCTACTGACCTGCATGTATGCATTTAGTACTGCTATGAGAATGTCTGCTATCAACATTAATCATCTTGCTGTCTATTTAGGAGCCAATTTAAGCAAAGCAGCATACAGACTTTCCCTGTAATTTGATGTACAATCAACGACAGATAATATAACGAGAAGTTTCTAAACAGCACGAAACCCTTTTAAAACTGTTAACTTTTTTCCTCTTTTGTGATTGGCTGGAATATTACCTCTGATCAATAAGTACCGTTGGTTGGACTCATATTCATTCGAAACACCAGCAAACCGCTTATATACATCAACTCTTGCTGTGAAGCTCGTTCTTGTACCGGAAACCGTATATTTTCTAATTCAGGGAGGCACAGAGAAGAATGAAAGTTGGCAATAAGCGGAAGCATTTCTATCCGCAAAAGGAGTATTTGTGGGACGACCTTGACTTTGATGATGATATAAGCGACAATGCAAGTGAGGAAGAATACCAGAATAAATAATTATTAAAGCTTAGAAGAATGTAGGATATGCAGGGTTTTGACTCTAGTATAAATAATTTCTAGATTCAGCTTGTTTTCGGCCATTCATCAACGTTCTACCCGAACGGTCTTTGCACTAGCATTGTGTAAGCGCAAATGGGGGAAAAAGGAAAGCCGACACGTAAATGTAAATGGTAATGCATTCAGCAATATTCATGTACAACGTCCAAAACAGAAATGTTAAACTGAGCAATGTCTTGTGCAAAACCTTGGTACATAGTTTCGTCGTTAATTACCATTGTTGCCGTAAGTTTACTTTTCAGGAAATAGGCAAGCAAAGAAAGGAGTATAGTGAGCTGTAGCAAAGAAGAAACAGCAGCGGCGGGCCGGCTTGATACCGATCAATTTTTTTTCTTGCATTATCTATTGATAAGGACCCATTGACAAGTTCTTATCTTTAAAACCTAAAAAGGAAAAGTTCGTACAGGTTCACGGCAGAGCGTAACATACATACAGAGAAAGGAACCCTCGGTTCCTGGAACGCTTTATCTGACCGCTTTCGGGTCTTGTTCCTGATTTGCTTTTACTACGTTCAAACAATGCAGATAAACAATCATCAAGTAAATCGCGCATCCGTTCGCTGCTAACCGTGCTGTTCTACTGAGCCCCAATTCTTCCCCTCTCTCAGATATATATCAGCAAGCTCGTTGGCGTACAAACGAATACGCTTACAGTTTTCACGTGGAGATGGAATGTAAGAAGAAAATCAACGTTCTGTCTGCTTCTTTACGGTGAGAGGGGGAAGTTTGTTTACCCGGAATGAAAAAGCGGAGCAGACTCGGCGTCAAACCCGCTTTCCTGCGAAATACTTGCTTACGCAACATCAAGAAAAGTAAAAGCCCGGGATATGCTCAATGGGGACACTTGATTTTCGCGTCACAGAAGGATGCGGGAATTGTTACCACTATCTCGATTGGGCTTATCATTATTTGCTTTCTAAATTGAGCAGTGTCCGTTGGTACGCCTTCCTGTAGGTGTCGATAAAAATTGCGGTGCTACCATCAGCAGCAACAGGAAAAGGAAAAAGGAAATAAAAAGATCTACAAGATGAGCAAAAAAGAAAAAAAAAAGGGCGTATCTATCAGGATCGAAGGGTTCACGAAAGCTTATCTGGAACGAGGTCATTTGTTTTTGCTTGTCGCCTGGGAAACCCAAAGCTTCAGGTTGTAATTTCTGTTTGCTGCTGTCGTTATCTTATCGTATGTCTCTTTGTGCCTTTCTGTCTCTCCCCACACGCACAAGCTTGAATGATAACACCATTTCCCACCCCCGCTCCTCCCCCCAAGTTTGGTTATCAGCTTGGGGCACCGGAACGTTGCCATGGAAATATTATCTTTGTGAATTGTTGTAATCTTCAACTACTTGTCTTGTGCTCCTTTCTCTCTTTCCCGTTACCACTTCTCACTCTATCTAGCTCTCCATACACCCACGCATACACGTACGCATTTGACTTGCTTCATACTTTTTTCTTTCCTTACTCTTTCTTTTCATATCAAATTCCAGAAAATAAATGGATTCAGACAGAAGAAGCAGCAGCAACATCTTCGTTGAGCCTCCAAGATACTTGGAGAGACAGCATCAAGATCGCCAGCAGCAACATTCCACACAGTCAACTCTAGACGAGCACCAACGTGGTTCTTTCGAAAGACGAGATAGCCAAGAAAAGCCAAAAACAACAACGAATAAGAGATCTTCCATGGACGACTACGATGATGACTGCTGTCGCTCGTCTTCCGGTGGAGTAACAACCAGCTACCGTTCTTCTGTGAGTCAGTCCACACCTGTGAACGCCGGAGAAGGAGTAGGAGGCACACGATGGAACGCACCAGTCATCCAGTGTTTCAACTGCCAGACGACAACGACGCCCTTGTGGCGACGAGACGAAGAGGGCAATACTATCTGCAATGCATGCGGTCTGTACTTTAAGCTACACAACGTACACCGACCTATTTCGATGAAACGGACAGTCATCAAGCGACGGAAACGTTTCAGCGCAAGCAACAATGCTTACAATAATGAGTGGCAAGAAAGAAATAACTCATGCAGACACAACGGCCATCACCAACAACCATCATCGTCGTCTGTATCCACTTACAGCAGCGCAGCACCGGACACTAACGCTGGCCAGATGTCAGGGAAGAACAGCGACGGCGGTGGTGATGGTAATGGATATTTCCACTACCATTGTCGTCAACAGCAACAGAGCGCTCTCCGGAGCACATCTTACTCAAGACATCATCTCAGCGACGACGGCGATTTAAATGATATTTCCCTGCAAACACGTCGACGAAGCTCTAGCGAAAGCAACGCAGCAGCGTGCCCAACGATAGCAGGCGGCGGCGACGCTTCCAGTCCTCTGAGGTCCGTCACAACAGCGTTGACCACGCTGGTACTTGAACCTGACAAGTTCCGGCGGGCGCTTGTGCAGCGTCGCGAGGAATTGCATGCAGAACTTTCAACAATTGACACTATGCTTTCTGCCATCTCACCCGAAAATACCAATTATCACAACCACCACCACCATATTCTTCATCATTCGTCGTCGCCACCGTCCTCGCCTCCATCATCATCATCCTCGTCCGCTCTCATTGAAAGAATAGCACAGTTGTTTACTACCCGCGAAGAACAGCAACAACAGCCGTTGTTGTTACCGCCCTTATACCCTCCTAATACACCGGCAGCAACTGGTCATTCTTCTCGTAGTCCCGAGAGCCACTCATCGTCGTCGGCCTTCAGCAGAACATCCTTGGCTACAGGACTGTTGCATAAACAGCAGCAGTTGGATAGTCGCAGGTCGTCCAACCAATTTGATCCGTTACCGCCTTCGCTCCCGCGCATGTATTCTCCTTCGTCTCCTGCAATATAGAAGAAACGCTCTAGATGACCTCCAATCAATTCTATATGTGTATGTATATTCTGGAAGTAGAAAAAAGAATGGTTCCTTTCCTTTCCTCTTTCGGTTTCATCTGGTTGCCATTTTGAAAGATTAGACAAAATGCACGTCGCGTCAGGGGTCGTTGTAGAGTGAGATAACGGAATATCCAGATATGGGTTGCAAAGATAAGCATTTTATGCATGGGAAAAAATGCAAGAAAAGGAATAAAGGGATAAACATGTATCTTTAAATACATAGGAGAGTGAAGGGAAACAAAGGGAGACAGAGAGAGAGGGAGGGAGCGCGTCTGTGCTGTGTGTGCGTGCGTGTATTGTAGATTGTATGTACATCCAGAAACAAAGAGAAAATGAGAGATTCTCTTTGATACTAGCTGTACATCGTAAAAGTACAGTTCTCTTTTTTTTCTCTATGAAGAAGATGCATCTTCCCTGTTCAAAAGCGAGTCGACTCGTTCCGAGATCTGTAACCCCGAAGCATTTAGTTATTTTCCTTTCCCTCCTTTTCTTATCATTCAAATCTTGCTTTACCTGTTGTATGTCAGGACGTGACTTGGGGTCCACCTGAAGCATCCATGAGATCAAGTCTTGGAATTCCTTTGAGTATCGGTTATCGGAAGGAAACTTGAACTGGCCATTCAGGACTGCCAATGCAATGGAACCACCCTGATCATTTAGACTGACTTCAAACGGTGATTGCCCATACGCCATGGCGTACAAAGTGCATCCCAGAGACCATATATCCACTTTCTCGTCGAGTACAGTTTCTGTCTTTACGTCAAACAATTCGGGGGCCCGGTATGGCATAGAGCAATGCTCTGCTGCGATATCCTACGCACACGTATTGTAAGTTATCATAATTCCACGTCTTTCATATGTCCGCTATACCTGCTGCTTCAATGCTTCCTGACGACTGTGAATTTCAATCCGTGCTTGGCAAGCAGATCCAAAGTCCATAAGGATAGATTTTCCATCGTCTGTGACCATAATGTTCCTAACATGAATGTGAGTACCTTGCAAGAGTTTTCGAGCTCCCTCTTAACTTACCCTGGCTTGATATCTCTGTGAGCCCAGGGTATAATATCATCCTCTTTTCCTGGCGGATGGGTCTCGATAGATGAGGACTGTTCTTGGTGGGTTTGTCCACTGAGAAGCGGGGCTGTATCTTGCCGATGAACATCATCTTCACCGCCTGTGATGGGATTCTTTGTCGGATACTGGCGTCGTCCACCGCCAGGTCTTTTGTAAGTATGCATATATTGTATAGCCGAACACACTCCACGGAATAATGTCAGCATTTGATTCTCTGTGAAATGTTTCTGGTCCAAATGGTTCCGATTAATGGCATCTTGCAAGTTTCCGCGCTATACACAGCATTATTTAGACACAGTTTGCCTCATTGTCACCGGTCTGCCATGTTTTCCAGTTTACCTTGTAGTAAGGTAGCAAAATATAGATGGTCGTGCTGCCATCACTCTCTTCAATGGTTGCTGTGTCCTATCGGTTATGCCACGCTTAAAACATTTGTCTCTCACGCATTGCAGTTTAGATATTTACGAGCATGCGTATAATATTTTCGTGTTCAAAAAGCTTGTACACTTCGACTTCGCGTTTCGCCACCTCGGCTTCTTCTGTGCCCAACGTACACCGGATCTTTTTTAACGCATACAGGTTTCCGGAACCGTCCTCTGCAAGGTATACAAAGGAAAAACCGCTAATAAAGTCAGTCAATACGGTGCTCTTTGGCTGCTGTTATAGCTGTGCAGTTGCCGTTTACCCTTCGCCTAGCATCTTGACTATGCGGTAGGCACGACCATTGATGCTAAGGTTCGCTTCCGGCAGACAGCACCCAATGGCAGCAAACACGGTGTCCAAAAAGCCGCCCAGGAATGACATTGTAGTGCTGGGATGCTTTTACTACAATTGATGTTGGCAGAGATGGGCGCCGCGGTTCCTGCGGTCTTCAAAGACGACGATGACAAAACGAGCCCAGCCCCATTTGCCATAAACTGTCAAAAAAATGATAAACATGGCAGCAAAGTATTTATAGACATGATACATATATATGTGCTTTATATGCTATTTGACTTAAGAAAAGATGGAAAGGAATGCATACAAGATGATGGACGATGGTATAAAAAAAGAGAAGGAGGAGAAGAAGAAGAAGAAGAAGGGGGCCACTTTACATTTTATGGTTCTATTGATCATGCAACTTCTTCAGGTGATTGCGCTCGCTCGTTCTCGTGTGCATATTCTGGCCGATACTTTGCGGTAAAATCGTTCTCCTTGGCCCATTCATCTCCAATTCGTTTCTCGGCTCGACGTCCATAAATAGCAGCTAGGATGGAAAGAGGGACCATGACAGCAATGACAGCGTTGGAGATGATATTGTTGACATCGACTATTCTAGAAGTCTCCATGTCGCTCTTGATCATAACGACGCTGGCAACGAGTTCGGCAATGAGAATGATACCCCAAGCAGCCGTCTGTGTGTACATGCTGATACGGAAATATCGAACCACGTCCCATTGGAATTCGACCACGTTTTGCCGCCGAACATTGCCTTCTCGGTCGATCCACACGTATTCTGCTTCAGAGAACATGCTTTGCGCCATGATATACGTCAAGGGACGGTTGACAAACCATTTGGTCTTGATTGGAACGAGTGTGATAAGGAAGAGCCCGCCAACGACAGCTGCGACAGCCGAGTCACGGAGAATGGCAGCTCTAGCATCGCCTGCACATTGTTGTTGTTATTTGTCAGCATCTTCTTGTCTGTTTCCTGTATTTTTTGCCCTCTATAGACTTACCAGTGACGAGTGACACGACTCCCGAGAGGATAAACGACAATGCAAGAACGATACCAAGTCCGTCGATGACTCGTTTCCAGATAAGCTTGTAGAGCACCCACAAGACGGGCGGGACACCAGCGATGATCAGGGAATACAGTAAACCTATGCGGTCCCTGAGGCCATAGTAGAGAGCGAGCGGAACACCAATATCGAAGGCCAGCATGATAGCCAGTATTGCCAGCTGTTTCACCAAGTATCTGCCTGGCTGTGGGATCGGATCACCTGGAAGAAAGCGCTCAAATTTCTCCTCCTGCTGTTGTTGCTGTTGTCCTTGGAGTCGATTGTCGTTTCCTTGATCCTCGTTAATCTTGACGGTTGAGGATGGTGAGTCTTGTTGCTGCTGCTTAACTTGCTTCTTGAAGAAAACCATGGTTGATGCTTGAGCTGTAATCTCCTACAGTGCGCTTGCATCTCTTGCTTTTATTAAACTGCACCTCGGTCTGTTCCGGACCAAAAAGGAAGGTGCGTACTCCCTACTGCGGCTCCGCTTTTGACTGAGCAGTGACGCTGTGTAACCCATCGAAGCAAACAATGGAAATCATTGATGAGGCTCAGCAGACCAATGTCCTTTTTTGAATGCAAAAACCCAAGCAGCAGCATACTATAGGTGGATTATGAGCTCATCAGTACCGGTGCTTTGCATGGCATTGATACATAATAGGCAAATCAAAAGTTCTGTTAATCCACAGATCAATACATACACTCACAAATTAGCAGTGGTCGAGAAGTTTTAAGTAACCAACACTATAGATAGACGGTGCTAGATTGAGCGTGCTTCAACCCTTGTCGGGATGTATTTGACGCACCTGCCGGGACAAAGCGCAATCCTACTTTAACGATGTTTCTACTTTGCGTCACTTAGTATGATGTATGCTCTGATCTTCTTAAGAAATGAGACAAGAACGACGTTGCGAAGATCCAGGAAAATAATTTCATCAAGAAGAGAGACATGACGATGGTAGGTGTTCATTTTGAAGGATCAATTATCACAGATGATGCCATATGTTGAGCTGTTCAATGCGAATGCAGGCATGCAATCAAGGCGGCCTGAAAAAAATGCAAAAAGTCCGAAGAGCATGGAGCAAATCGAAGCGAAGGGAATACAGCTATATATCAAACGCAATTTAACAGCAAACATCCGTTTATTGCTGTTTAAAAAAATGCACCGACGATTATGAAGAAGCGATGTACTATGAGCGGAACATTTCCAACATACAGCGATAATTCACAGAGGAGTGCTCGTTGGTTGCTCTGTTTGCAGTAGTATGGAGTTCGTTTTTCCAAACTTGACCATCTATCCAGCATCGATTGCTTTCTTTAGGGTCCGTATTGACATCTCAAGAACCAAACAATTTACCCGGAATTCCTTTAGATGTCCTTGCAGCTGGAGTTGGCCGGCCGATTCTTCTATGAGTGTGACGGGACCCCTTAACTCAGGAGGAGCTGACATGTCCCTCTGTCTCGGATATCAAGAGTGTGTGCACTTCGTGAGCAAGATACCATTGGTCTTCGTTGTGTTTCTCGATCGTGTCCAAAGAGGTGTATGAGAGCTTTAGAAATCACGGTCGTAATCTTGTATCGGCACTTCTCTCGGTCGTTTATTGTTCTTTGATATGAATAATATGCCTTGTAGCAGCTAAGGCGATGATGACTTGCTGTGAGTTCTCCGCGGGATTTCTGCGCAAAGTTACAACGTGCTTTATCACTCCAATCGCTCGCTCCATTGCAAATGCCGCTTATAATGGCAGAGGGCGCATATACTGCATGTATTTGTAGAGTTGAGGAAGAGAATGTTGTGATACTGTGAGGACTTCTGAGTCAATTTCCTTCGTCTTCAAGATGTCGAAGGCATCCGACCAAGAAGAGCCGACCTCTTTACATCCTCATATGGAAGGCCTATGTCTTGATGTGAGGTCAACCGAGTAGTTGCAGACTATCTAAAGGTATCAATAGGAGCGCCTCTTGCTCAATTTTATCAGTCTCGTTGTTACCGCTCCCGCACGCCAAGAAGACAACGATGCCCTCGGAGATGCGGCTTGGAATGACATGGAGGTGAAACCGACTTCATATACTGAACGACCTGCGAGTCCGCATCATCCGCTACAACGTTTTACCTCACTTTTAACTTTGAATGGACCCATATCGTTGCATGTACCATTGTAGCGATCTGGAAAACCTACCGGCGTTTCGCTTTTGATAGCCTTCCATCGCTGAATAAACTTTATGCATAAAAAGAGTGTATGTATTCACTATATTAAGTGCAACCGTACCTTTTTTAATACTTTACTGTGCGTGTGTAATATTCGAAAGAACAGGAAAGTTTTATTTTGTGTGCATGCCCACCCTACTCGTCTACTGTATTTATGGGGAAAGGATAAGCTAGGCCTTGCTTCTTCGGCGTTACAAAAAGGGACAGGTTGCTGGGGACGTCGATCTCGAGCGTGGGACGACGGTCCATTTTCAGACCTGTAGCACAAAATCAACCAATTCGTGGAGCTTGAATATATTGTATGACAAAAGATAGAAGAAATGAAATTCCTAGAAAATAGCAGCAGTGACGACGGCCCAGCAGCAACTGCGACGGGTGGGGAAGAGCTTATTCGTTCGTGAACTTTACGCTCGTGCTTACGACTCTTTTGTGTTGCGCGCCGTCGCTGTAACATGCGCGACCGGAAAGGATCCCGAAACATGCACCTGCAGCATCTACAATGTAGACATGGACGGACGCGGAAAGAAAAAACCCAACTAAACTAAAATGTCGATTCCACAGCGACGGATTCTGGTACTACCACTAAAAAAGAGTGACAGAAGAAAAGGTTTGCTTCCCAGGATCAAATATTCCGGTTGCGCCCTCCTACTCCTCTTTCTTTTCTCTTTTTCTGAATATGTACATCTTGTACAATATATATTTATGGATCCTTCACAACACACAAACGTAGCTTATCAAGAGTTTAGTGGAGGCATCATCGTCACCAGCTACGCTATTTCAACTATCGGCGCCATGACGGCACTCGAACTTTTAACTCGACGAACACACATTAAAGGTTTATATAACTGGTCAGCGCAGTGAAATAATCCGCAGTGAACTTTTTACAATGCTGACTTGTGTCCATCACGTTTAGGTTTCTGTTAACAGCGGCTGCAACAGCGATGGCGTGTGTAGGGATATGGGCAATGCATTACATCGGCAACAATAGCTTGACATTATCCTTTGATGGGGACGACCAAGGGTCCCACCAGCTATCGTACAGCGCGGGATACACGTTTGCCAGCCTAGTAGTGGCCATTGCATGCATGTTTCTTGCATGTACGTTTGTCGGCATCACCGAAGAAGCGCAACTTGTTAGAACCATTCCAAGCGGCATCTTTGCTGGGGTATATAATAAGAAATTTTAGCCGATTTAACAACTATAGACTTTTATAACTAACGTATATATGCATCCTGTCAGGGTGGGATTGGCCTGATGCACTATCTTGGTAAGGTTCAAGTTCGTGTCTCGCGCGAGGAACCGATTATTAATGACGATATTGGAAACCAGGGCAATTTGCCATTGACTTTTTCACTGTCCGGTACACCACTGCCTTTGTCGTTGCCGCGATCGTTATTGCCTGCGTAGCAGTAACTGCAGCGCTCTTTATATTCTTTAAGCTGCGGGAAAACTGGGCAAACCAGTGGTACAAACGCTTAGTTGCGCCATGCTGATGGCCGGAGCAGTGTGCGGTAAGCAGGAAAAATATGCAGTGAATGATGATGAGTGTGCCTCTGACAAGAACCGCCGCGTGACCCAGGTATGCACTACACTGCCATGTGCGGCACTGATTACCTACTTCCGTCGCCAGATGCAGCTCCTCCTGTACCAGCTCTGAGCACTGGCGCCATTGTTGGCATTGTCGCCGGAGTTGTGCTCTGTGCATGCGCCGTTCTGTTGTACACAGCCCTTCGAGGCAGTGTCACAAACATGGCTCCACTCAAGGAAAAAAAGAAAGCTCATCGACGACTCCTTGCGAATGCCGTGTTTTTCGACCAATCCAACAGGGTGCTAGTGCGCGTGGACGGCGTGTTGCCCCTTAAATTAGCAGTTGAAGACTTGCTGGCCGATGAGAAAAAAAAACCAAAAATAGTGCTACCAAAACAAGTACACGCATGGTTGCTCAACGAGGGCCCCTTGCAGTATCAGCATCACAACAATGAATTTTCAGTGCAGCACCCGCTGTTCCATTGACTCTTCGACGCGACAATGCATGGCGGCATCGCAGACATGCGGTACAACGATCTCCTTGTACAACTATACCTCGATGCAGCGCAGCGCTTGGCAGCCGATCTCAAGCTATCCTCCATCGACGAGCTTGGCACTTTATCAGATTCGATTATATGCTCTCATGCTGCTAACGCCTCCGCTCCAAAGTTACTGAAAGTAAACCTATGTGGATCTAATGGAGTGAAACGCAAACCGAGCCGGTCAAATCAATTGCTCGCGAGAAATTCGTCTCACGCGATGGAAATTGGGTTCAGCGCACAGCGGACGCGTCAAAATACGACTGTGGTGGAGAACGCCGGCGGATTATCGCCAGTGAGCGACGACTATGAAAAAGCAGTCGGCTGCGATCATCTTTCTAGAGAAAATTGCGACGACGTTCACTTGTTCTTTGTACGAAGATTGCAGAACAGCAGCAAAGACGCTGCCATTACCGAAAAGCTCTTATCGCATGGATTCAGGCTCACGGAACCTGTGTTTATTGCAAAAATTATGGGAAGCAAGCTACGCATTCCTGCGGAAACGATGCTTCAATATTTCAACGATATGCAGCGAATGGCACTCACATGCGAATCCATGGCACTGCCTATTGCAGTAGAGCAGGTCGACAGCAATGCATTTGATCCACAGCAACAAGAACAGTCTCCTCCT
Organism: Rhizomucor pusillus; assembly: GCF_041956525.1. Classification (NCBI taxonomy): domain Eukaryota; kingdom Fungi; phylum Mucoromycota; class Mucoromycetes; order Mucorales; family Lichtheimiaceae; genus Rhizomucor; species Rhizomucor pusillus. The sequence goes on from NW_027192150.1 coordinate 814,896, forward strand.
GCTGCTATAGAGAACGCACGTCCATTTACCAATGCTCAGCTACTAGGAGGGGTCCACGTGGGATTGCTGGCGCTTGTCAAAGACGACCGTTCCTACACGCACGACTCCTCTGTCATTGTCGACAAGAACTGAAGAAACTCGTTCCCGATTGTGCCGCTGCGGTCAGAAGACAGCACGCACATCTTGCAGCTCGGTCGTGAAGAACGTTCCTGCATCGATGGTTTACAATGGCCAGTCACTGCTTGATATATCAGCGTTGGTTGCCCGGTTGGATCACGAGGAGACGACCACCAAGCTCAGTGCAACCAGCAGTACTTCAGATTTGATAAAAGGACGACAACAACAGCAACCAAAAGACGAAAACCCTATGGATTACATGGTAACCTGCAGCTTATTTTCTTCGGCAACCATTTTGACAGGATTGCAGAACGCCCGCTCACGGCATTAACAGCTATCTCAACAAAGCAACCGAGTACGATGATTCGTGAAAGCACTCGGAGCCGCGTGTCGTGTCCTTATCCACGCATCCAGTTACGGATGCCTCATTGCATCATCCGCAAAACTCCACAGAGATGTATTGGAGATTGCTCCGTTTACGCTGATAATACCGGGTCCCTGTGAGTTGATATTGTTTCGCGCCGTTGTTACGATACCAGGCATATGCGAAGCCATCCAGCGCGACTTGGATGAACCGCTCCGATGCCTACCCTTGCCAGTTTTCAAAACTTGGGCATACTATGTCACGGATCAAGCTATGGAGTTGTATAGACGAATGTGCCACGAAGCACAGCAGCTGGAACATCGCTCTTCTACTTCTGATAATGACAATAACTACAGTAACAACAACGATGTCACACGGAAAATGGCTGCTGCTAAGAAGGAGCCGCACTACCCAGAAGCAGCCATGGAACTACCTGTCATGCTTAATCTTATGCCTACGCAAGCTCGATTTTTGTTGCTCGACCTTATGATAGAAGAAATGCTCTAACAATCAGCATACACCATCGGCCGCAACCGCCTGTTCCAAACTATGTATTCTCCCCTTCCTTTGCATATCATCAATTACTTGTATGTATATATATCCACTCCATCCCTCTCCCGCAGCATGTGTAGAAAAAAACTGTGTATAAATTCGTCCTTTTGTAATTGACAGACCGAGCGCTCGGGCGTGTACAGATGCTCTCTTTGAAGTAGTATGAGCGAGACTGAGGAAGACGGCAATGGCAGCTACGCTCGCTTCAATGATCACTGCGTGCCACATATACATCAGGTAAACAGGGTCATTTCCCATTGAATACTCAACATTGTTTCTTACTTGGCTAATTGTGTAAACAGCACACTTCTTGGGACTGTGGGCAAGTTGTTGCTACTGCGAGCAAGGATTTTCCACGATCGTTTGACTCACGATTGAATATATACATAGACTTGCGTGTGCAGTCATGGTGATACGCGGCAAGGGTATTCTCGACTGTACGCTTGAGCATCTCGCGGAACAGTGTGCGCTGGAGAGCATTTGGACAATTGATCTTGCATTCCTTTTACGAAACTATATACCCGACTTTACATTCTATACCAGTTATTTTGGAAGCCGCAAGGAGTACCAGGATAACAAATTCTACAAGGCAGCTTTTGACGAGGACGAACGACGGGTCAATAGATTGTTTGCGAGCGCAAAAAGCTGCTCGGTGCATATAGTTCGAATGTAAGAGGTTTTCTTTTTGTTTCGTTGAAGCCCACCTACGTACCATTATATTTTAGGGTCCTTCCTATCGATGATTACCGACGGTTTCTGTATTCTCAAAACTTTGTCATCATTGCACTGGTCAATGCAGCGCTCCTTCGTTGTTACATTTGTCAGGCAAGTCGGCGTATAAGCAGAAATGTATACACTCAGTTTTGTTGTTGTGCCTGAACAACCCCAAAATCCGGATCTTTCCCCTTCTGCGACTAACTGTTAGAGAATTTTTAGGAGCAACAAAACTGCATGACGTCGGTTTGTGGACAATTTGACTCGTTCTTGGATAGGTTTAGGGGCTACGACTATGCAGGTAACTAGAAGAATTTGACGTTAAGCGAGTCAACACAGGTTTCTAATGTACAAAGGTCACTACATTGTACTGGTTGGGTACGATGCCGTGCAAAACGCGTTTGCGTATCGTGATCCGGCCATCACGGATACGCTGTGCATGGTCTCGGCGGAGGATTTTGATCGTGCAAGGCAAGCGGAGGGAACCGATCATGACTGGTAGGTGACTACTGTCTCTATCTCACCTCAGGGGTGAATTTTTGTTTGACATTCACTGTGCATACGATTGCATATACTGATATGGTCGTTCTCGCACTGTAGCATTGTCGTCAAATTACGATGACAGAAAAGCGTTGTCTCCTTGAATAGCCCCCCTCCCACCGTCACATAGTGTGTGCAACCGTCCGTAGGAAAACAACTGGTGCCAAGACCACCAAGAGGAATAATTGCTCGCTCCGATATGGCGGGCGATGCGTGTCTGCAAAGAGGTCCTTGGTGCGTGGGTTGCCAGTGTCAATAGCTTCATCCTCGGAGCGGGTGGCAGCAGCAGTGATCCCACTTTAGAGCTGCCAATGGAATCGGGTCAATACAACGCAAAACGCTTTTAGGGTTTGCGCGGGGATTCAAAAGTTTTTTTTTTGGAAAGAATTTCGCCCTTGCAACACACTCAATTTTTTGATCTTCGTCTCACACACAGACGCAAGTCTCCCATTAAAAGTACCCAGGCACCGCGTCGCACTCAACTTCTTTCCTTCTTTCTTTCTTTCTTACGTTACATTATTCAAAGTACCTTTTTAATATGACTGCCACCACTTACGATCACTATCCTCAAAACGTCGGCATCTTGGCCATGGAAATGTACTTCCCCTCCAGAGTATGTCTACAACTGCTGATGGCTACCGTGGTACATCATCTAAAACAGGCGACAGTGCGTAGACCAGACGGAAATGGAGGTCTTTGACGGCGTCAGTGCTGGCAAATACACGATCGGTTTGGGTCAAGAAAAGATGGCCTTCATCGACGATCGTGAGGACATTCAGTCAATCTGTTTGACAGGTGAGCTTTTTGGGCAACCGTGCCAAGATGACCCGGGCCAAAGCTAATCTCTTTCCAAACAGCTGTCCAAAACTTGATGGAAAAGTACAATATCTCCTACAATGACATTGGTCGTCTTGAAGTTGGTACCGAGACTATCATTGACAAGTCCAAGGCTGTCAAGACCACCTTGATGACCTTGTTTATGGAGCACGGAAACACCGAGATTGAAGGCATTGATACCACCAATGCTTGCTACGGTGGTTTCAACGCGTTCTCCAATGCTATCAACTGGATTGAATCGTCCTCCTGGGACGGCCGCAAGGCTATCGTTATTGCCGGTGACTTGGCTCTCTACGCTTCCGGCGCTGCCCGCCCTACCTCCGGTGCAGGTGTCGTTGCCATGTTGATTGGTCCCAACGCTCCCATTGCTGTTGAGCGAGGTAATTATATCATCCGCAAACAAGATAACGAAAAGGACGAAAAAATCGGTGAGAAACTGATGGTTACACGCTTTCCGTTGTTCCATATAGGTTTGCGTAGCACTCACATGGAACATGCCTATGATTTCTACAAGCCCGACATGCACTCTGAGTACCCCGTCGTTGACGGAAAGTTCTCCAACACTTGCTACCTCCGTGCTTTCGACACTTGCTACAACCGCTACATGAGCCGTCTCGGCAAAAAGTTGAACAAGGATAAGCCCAGCATGGACGATATTGACTATGTCGTCTGCCACTCCCCCTACGCCAAGTTGGTCACCAAGTCTTTCGCTCGTGCAGTAAGTAGAAATAAGCGCATGTTGACCTTATCTTTGCCATAATTGATGATTGCTTTGCATTGTCTAGTCTTACAATGACTTTTTGTTGGACCGCGAAAACGAGAAATATGCTCCTTTGCAACCCTTTGCCGAGCTCACCTATGCTCAGTCACTAGAGAACCGTGACCTGGAAAAGGCATGCGTTGCTTTCACCAAGGCTGGTTACGCCCAGAAGGTTGGCCCTGCTGCCTACGTTCCCAAGCAAATTGGTAATATGTACGCTGCTGCTGTCTGGGCTGGTCTTGCATCGCTCGTTTCCGAAGTCGACTCTGAGACTCTCCAGAACAAGCGTGTGCTCTTGTACTCTTACGGTTCCGGTTTGGCCGCTTCCATGACCTCTTTCCGCATTGTTGGCTCTACTGAGGAAATCAAAAAGACCTTGAATTTGCGTGAGCGTCTTGCTGCTCGTATCCAGGCCAAGCCCGAAGACTTTGCAGAGGTAAGGACTTTCCGCTTTGTTTGCAAAGCTGTCATTCCTGGACTAAATGTTTATCTTTTGCTCTCTATAGGCCATGAAGATCCGTGAGCAGACCCACAATGCCTGCGACTATACCCCCGTTGGCAACCTTGACAACATCGCTTCAGGCGTTTACTACATTGAAAAGATTGATGACAAGTGGAGACGTTTCTACAAGCGCAAGGATTAGAGTACTTTAAATTTTTCTCCTCTTTATCTTCCTGTTATTTTAATCTTCTTCCTTTGTTGTGTTTCCCTCCGTTATTTAAATCTCTTACATTCTAATGAAACTGCCGCTTGGTAATTTTTTGTTTACAGTAACGATGATGATGCAAGACAGTTTCTTTTTATTCCAAATGATATACTAGTGATGAAAACAGAAGAAGAAAGACGAGATAGGAGAAATTACAAGAGAATATAGAAAGACAAACAAATGCTGGTTTGCTGATGGAGGATTACATGCGACAAAACACAAAATGATAAAGATTTCTGTCTTTTCCTTTCTTTCCTTTATCGTCGGTCGCGAGAACCCATGGACATTTTGCCGCTGAATAAATGCTTGGGCATCTTGGTCATAATGGCGCGATCGGACTCGCCGCGTCTGCCCATCTTGTTGGTCAGAGTCTGGCCCAACTTCTTTTGCTTGTCGGCTTCCTTCTTGGCCTGGTAATTTTAAAGGTTTTGTTAGCATATGGTGGATACTCGGTCGAAAATATTATGATACATTACCTTTACGTTTCGGAAACCTTGGTTAGCCATTTCGATATCCATAGCTTCACCACGGACTTCAGCGTTGGCTTCCTTGACAGCTTCGTCGGGAAGAGCTTCAGCACGAGATCTCTTGCGGCTGGTTGCCTTCATGCGCTCAACAGCAGCGCTGGCATCGATGCCCATGTTGCGCATGTGTTCGTCCATATCATCAATGGTATTCTTTTGTGCTTTGACTTTTAAGGGTACAGAGGGAGCGTTGCGGGTACGCGCAAGGCGGCTGGCCATCATCATCAGTTTCTTCTTTTCACGGATGGCGTCGGCGGTGTTCTTTAGCTCTTCATCGTCAGAGTCAAGCTTATATTAAGAAGGGGATCGCGTGAGTGTTTGATTCGACAAGGAAAAGCTTGGATTCAATTTAGACTTTACCATAGGCTCGTTTGTATCATAGAATCCTTGTTGCTCAAGACGCTCTTCTTCACGCTCCAAAGCTTCAAGCTTCTCTTCAATGTCAGGATCAATAAAGTCGGCGACGTTGTGACCCTCCCAGAATTCGGGAATGGCGTCGTATTTCCATTCATCGTTGGCGAGCAAGTATTTCTCTGTTTAAAAAGTCAAACATCAGTTACCACACATTCAAGTTAGCCTCGATTGGCACGTGATACTTACTCTTCATGTCATAGTTGTATACACCAGCACCGCCAGCTTCAATTTCAAGATCCTTTTCAAGCTTGGGTCGGTTGGGATCGTTAGGATCATATTTCATGCGGTTAAGAGCGCCTTCAGGGATGTTGGGAAGGCGGGCAATGTTGTCTCTCGCAGCGGGAATAGCCAAGTGAATCTTGTTGATAACATCGTTGATCTTGTTGCCAGACATCTTCATCTCAACACGAGCAGCCAAAAGTTTGTCGCAGGCTGTGTTTCTGACGTTCATAACACCTTCCTCAGAGTAGCACGACATGGTCAAGACAGTGGCGTTGTCGGTTCTAGCGATTTCTTCGATCCATGCGCGCTGCTCCTCGGGGAGATCCTCAGGCTTGACCTGATCGATCTTGTTGATAACCAGAACAATAGGCTTGTTGGCAAACAAAGGCTTGATGCTGTGGAACAACTTGACCTGAAAAAGAGGAGTGTGTGTGTGAGCGACATCTGTGTGGCATATTTTCTCAACGTAAACCTTGGTTACATTACCTGATCTTCTACACTGTAGCCACACTGTTCGGAAAGATCCATAAAGTACATGATGCAAGATCTCAAGTGAGCCATGGCGGTAATGGACTGCATTTCAATAGTGTTGCGTTCTTCGAGCGGGTGGTCAAGGATACCGGGAGTATCGATAACTTGCCATCGAAGGTACTTGTAGTCCATGTGTCCAACAAACAGAGACTTTGTGGTGAAAGCATAGGGTTGCACATCTACATCTGCGCGGGTGATTTTGTTGATAAAGCTGGATTTGCCAACGTTCGGGTATCCGCAAATCAAGAGCGTGCGGGTGTTGGGGTCAATGGAAGGTAAACGTGACAAGTGCTGACGAACTTGCTCGAGATATGCTAAGCTGTCCTTTTGTCGCTTCATGATCGTAGCCATTCTACCGAGCGCAGCACGCTTGAGCTGCTTGCAGCGGTACAGCGAGTCACCAAACTTTAACAAGCGAACATAGTCCTTGGCAACTTGATCAATCAAATGACGAGCAGTGTTAATCTGACCCAACGCTAATTTGTAATGGTCCTTGTCGTAAAGCACGTTCATGAGATCAGCGTAGAACGGGTGGACATCCTGGGTGACAGAGAATATTAGCAACCGGTCTCTCTTCCCTTTACACCGTCTCTCGCTCTCTTCTTTCTTTCATCCTCCTCCTCAACCGTGTATCGGGAAACTCACATCAAGTTTGGGGAATTCTTCCAAGATATGCTTGAACTTTTCTTCGAAACTGTCCTGAGTGAACTTGACCTTGCGCATATAGAACTGTCGAATACGGCCGATATTGTAGTTTTTGTGGACAACGGTGGGGGTCTTGCGCTGCGTCCTCGACAAGATAATGTCGATAAAGTCGCTGGCCGTAGGCACCGGCTCAATCTTTTTGAAATTGTACAGCGACATTTGTGGATTGTACCTTGAGTTGAAGCAAAAGAATCGTCGGGCCAAAAGGGCACAGTTGCAAAAAAGTTGAGCTCCACAACAAGCCACAACAGCACAGCGCAGGATTTTCCATGCCCGGGCTCTTCTAAATGCAAACAGCTGAGAGAGACCAGTAGTTACTGAGACAAACACGAAATGTATCGTGAGATAATCCCAAGGAGAAGGCGACTATATAGTACACCCGACTTGGAGACTATGAAGATCAGTAATATGAAAATGTTTTTGATAAAAAAATAGGACACAAAGTAACGAAGGAAAAGGTGGGAATTAGGTACAAATGAAACATTTTGTTATTATAGACGATGTTTGACAAGCAAATTTATTGTACCCAGCAATATTCAAGACGACATTGCGCATCTAACGTTGAGCATTTGCGGAACATGACGAAAGGTATGCCGTCATCAATGCACCGGCTTTTCCATCCCGTTGGATGTTGCGCTTAATGGTCGGAGCATATTGAAATCGTGTGTACCGCCTGCAGATCGTCGAAGTTGATACAGTGGATCCCATTGATTTCAAGGCCTCGTTTACTGGGATTTTGCTTAAAAATAGCGAGGCTCGAAAGAGATCAGGAGCATTTCTTGATTTTACAGCAGCTGCGAATCCAAAATCCATGATTTCCAAAAAAAAATCTGCATACTACTATCGTATATCGGAAGCAGACTTGCCTCGTCTCCTCGACTTGGTCACCAACATGGGCTTCGATGGCTCTGAGGCTGTGGATGATTGTCTTCTTGTAATCGTTGCAGTCAATATTGTCCTTGATCAAAGAGAAAGAAGTACAAGATTTTGGTTTAAAGTTCAGGCCATTCGCAATGATCAATAAGTCATTGATCTCTTTCTCCTTGGAACTTTTCTTGATGATACAGTCAATAACAAAGGAAGCCATATGGTACATGCTGGCTTTTTTGAACGTTGCCTGGATGGTTTCCAAGTGTAGCAGTGTGAACAGGGAAATGGATTTCTTCCATTTCCGCGTTGTTCTTGAAGTCTGCTGGCATACCCTAAATGGAAGAGCCAAGGAAAGTATGGCGGATGTCATCGACTGCTGTGCCGCCCCAGAATTTCCTGACCGCGGAAAGCTCGATGTTTCCAACATGATGGACAGTTCACTGTACTCCCTGCTTTTGTTCTCCTTCGGCCCAATCAAAGCGCGATTGCACGGTCAGACTGGCCAGTATGAAATAAGTCCTTGCACATATATATTTCCTTTCTCCGCCTTGTATCTGAGTCGCAAAGATACCAGATGAAACTATTGCATATCGCTTGCAGCAGGGTCGAGGAGCAAAGAGTCTTGCGAGAGGAAACAGTGCTACGATGGCATGGAAGAGTAGGTCTGAGGGATGCCTGTTTGTTGTGTCGGAAAGTAAAGCAAAGAGCTTCACTGTTGGAAAAAAGTCATGTATGACGGATGAAGAAAGGAAGAAAGGTAGAAAAATAGAAAGAAATGGCAGACACCCTTTTAAATCTTTGTCATGGCGTCAATACGTGGATACTGCGTATGTCCGCTGAGCTTCATCGTGCGGGAATCTGAAATGTCTCCTGCATAACACTAGCGCTTTCCTTTTACACATACACATTTCCAACTGCATCAAACACATGCCTCCAAAACCAATCAATATTAGTGCCTCTTCGGTAAGTGCCAGTACCTTGTCCGTCTGTGTGTATGAGAGATATTGTACGCTCACAGTGTAAATTCTCCTCATTCTCCTCATCGCCGTTCGCCAGTTTGTCGATCTCAAGGCACAAATAGCACAACACACCGAGCAGTTCGAACGGGCACGTTTAACAGCGAAGCATCAACCGGCAGCATCCCGGAGAAGCGACAAGGTAAATAGAACAGAACGAATATAATTTTTCGAACGGTTGCTCTAAAGGATTCTCCTGTAGAAACCGACGGTCTGGGCACGTCAAAACAAAGGTGTCTCTGCAAGATCGCAGCGCGATTCGGAGCAGCACTTGGAAGAAATCGAAAGTCATTCATTGTCAAGAAGTCGGGAGGCCCTGGAACGCAAAGCACAGATATATGAGAATTTGAAAAAAAGAATGCGCACCGAAGACGACGAGGATGAGAATGAAGAGGATGAACCGCTTATTGATTTCGATCGAAAGTACTGGGAAGAGGTAATGCCGTTTAGAACACAATTATCAATCGTTTTTTCGTGGTGTTAAGTTACATATTTCTGTAGCTCGAGCTCAGGGAAAGGCAAGAAGAAGCGAAAAGGAGCAAGATGAGGGATAAACAACAAGATCGCAGCAAGCAAGACGAAGCGGTAGACAGCGATGAGGATCCATGGGTCGAGTTTATAGACGAATTTGGTCGCACGCGAGTCCTTCGCAAAAGCCAATTACCAGAAGTACTACCTGATGAGGACGAGGACGACAATGATTACTCGGATAGATCCGGCAGTCCACCGCCACGCATTCCACGCAGCCCAGGTCTTGCTACCCGCGCAGATATCCTACACTACGACGCAAGCAAAGATGCACGAACAACAGGTGTCGGTTTCTATCAATTCGCGACGGACGAAGAGCAGCGTGCTGAACAAATGGAACGACTGAAAAAGCTGCGTGAAGAGACAGAAGAGGCACGCAGGAATGCAAAAAGCGTAGCTGAAAAGCGGAAAGCAATGTTAAGTAAAAATGCAGAAAAAATCCACGCGCGCAGAGCGGCATTGCTTGCCAAACGGCGGAAAACTACAGCAGGATCTTCACCATCATCATCATCCATAGCTTGACTTGACCTGACCAACATATAAGGCAAACTGGTTTTGTTTCAATAATATTCATATACTTCATCGCATACGCGGCATATTTTGCATTGTAATCTTTTTTCTCGTCGTTTGTTGCTTTTTAAATGTAGAATATGTACAGTTTGTTCTTTTTAATACTTGCGATCGTTCAATTTACATTATGAAGGAGGCTATGACTCGTCACTTTCATCGCTATCGTCGCTGTATGCAGCTAGCAAGGAAGATAATTTGTTGCCAGATGTTATCGAAGATGCGTTCTCTTTAGCCGTCGGTTTTTCTTCCACTTTGGGTTTCTTTGAACTTCCCTGATCGCTCTTGTTCTCGGTGGTGGTGGTATCATCTTTCTCGGTTTCATCAACCGATGATCGTTTCCTTTTCACAACAACGAGCCCATCTAAACCTCCTTTGGCTGAACTCTTTCTTTTTCCGTTATTGTTGCCCGATGCTCCTGACGCTGCTGGTGGCTTGAATATGCTCGGCTGCTGCTGCTGCTGTTGCTGTGCAGTGGCGGTTGGATCGGTATTGGTGGTAACAACTCGCGCATTCTCAACGGCTCTGTGGAAGATTAAATATGCACATAAAAGCCATGGGTTATTTCATTGCATTGATGTAATTATTTGGGAAATGGAATGATGACGAACTTTCGGTATGCTTCAAGTTCTTCGCGTTCCTTTTGTTGCATTTCCTCTTCAAGTCTTTTCTGAGTGTCTGCCAATGTATGGTAATAGTCAGCGTCGTCGTCATCGATACGCTTTATGAGATTGCTGAGCCGAGTCGATTCTTTGAACAGCTCTTCCTTGATGTTCTTTTGCTCCTGCAGTCTCTCATACAGCGTTCGATGATCTTGCGGTTCTTGGAGCTTTGACTCTGCAGTGAAAAAAAAAAAACAAGACGATTGCTTGTATCAATGCTTAGATTAGCACACAGCTTTGCAACCAACCCTGCTGGCTATCGTTGTTGTCAATGGATTCTTCCTTGTCTTGATTGACAATTGAACGCGAGACAAACTTCATGGTTGTTCAACAAGAAAGAAAAGAAACGGCCTTGACCACCCCGCGCACACACTCACACAGAAAGTTTAATTTTTGTCACTCCACACTACCTTTTTCTGTCCTCCCGTAACTTTTTGTCGTCGCAATGCTGGCACGCCACCTTGCTGCTGCTTCTCTTCGCACTCGACATGTTCAACCTGTCTGGCAGCAGCTAGCAGCGTACAAGCAACAACAACCAGCAGCAGCGGTGCTGTCAGTCTTTTGGAACCAGAAGCGATTCGCCGTATGTAACTTGCATGGCAACTTGTTGCGAACAGCAGTGTTAAATCAGATATATAAAGGGACATAACAAATGGAGTAAAGTCAAGCACACAAAAGGTGCCAAGGATGCGAAAAAGAGCAAACTGTTTTCAAAGATATCTCTGGAAATAGCGTCCGCGGTTCGAGGCAAGCAACTTTGTAAACAATTTACATGCGTATCGATCATATATCAATCAACAATATACTTTGCATCTTTTAGCTGCCGGTAACGCTGATCCAGCACTCAACCCACGGCTCGCATCCGTTCTTAACAGGGCAAAGGCTGCCAATCTTCCTAAGGATAATATAGAGAATGCCATCAAAAAGGTAGACGGTGCACAGTGTCAAAAGTGTTGCTCGGACTGATCCAAAGATTAGGCACTGGATAAAGGAAAAGATGGTGTTGAGGATGTTGTTTATGAGTGTTACGGTCCCGGAGGCATTGCTATGATTGTGTATGTTTCTAACTTGCTATTTAACTGGTAACCACCTACAGCGTCGCTAACTATCATTCATACAGAGAAGCAGTAACTGATAAAAAGGCACGTACCGTAAAGGAAGTCAAGGAAGTTTTGAACCGAACTGGGTAAGATGAGATACAAAGAACTATCCCAGATGATACAATCGCTAACACTGCAAAAAGCGGTTCGGTATCTTCAGTCGGTTGGTTGTTTGAAAAGAAAGGCAAAGTGGTGTTTGCCCCTGGCGAATCTGGACATTCCGAGGAGCAAATGATGGATGCAGCTATCGAGGCAGGCGCCGAAGATATAGAGACTGAAGACGAGGGCCTGGTGGAGGTATAACTTACGCATACCGAAACTGATGCAAGTAACCGCAAGTAACCGACTTACGGCATCCCTAGGTCATTTGCGACTTTTCACAGCTAAGTGCAGTGAGCAAAGCGCTCTCTGAACAAAAGTATGAAATCCAACGCATGGAAGCTACATATATCCCTCAGAGCACGGTCGAGGTGTCAGATCCAGAGACAAGAGAACTTGTGGAAAAATGCCTTGACGATATGGAAAACTTGGATGATATTGTCAAGATCCATTGCAATGCCGTTTTGGAGAATGATAAAGTAGAAGAAGAGCAGTAATATATACATTGGAGGGAGAAAGGAGAAAAATATATAGATTGTACAGTAATTAAAAGTATTGGCGCATGGATCCCTCAGCGCGAAGTTCAGGATCATCGGCAATGATGTAGTATGTATGGAGGAAGAGGTGCGGGAATCGAGCAGTAAAGTAGTACAGGTAATTGTCGGGCGGTTCACCCAGCGTTGCTTTGACTTGTTCGGGCAGATCTTGCCAATGATGTTTCTGTTTGATGTTAGTATATCCGCTTTTCTTATCTAACGAGTAGCAAATTATTCACCTTATTTCGCAATGCACGAAGAAGGTCTCGGACACGTTTTCCATCATATTTGCGGAACTTGCCGAGATCAGTAGCAACAACCCGATCAATGCGGCGATACCAGTTGCCACCTATAACATTGTCCAAGTCGCTCTCGAGCCGTTGCAAAAGCGGTGACGGAGGATCCCGTTGTTCAACTTCAAACCGGTCAGATGCATCCTGCAAAAATGCCAACCGTTTGGCAGGCGTCCAAAAGAACGGATGTGCCAGCACCACATCTGCGTTCGGTCTTTACACACCATGCATTAATACTACCGCTGTTTGAAAGGCGTCTACTACATTTGCTTTCAACTTACCGTAGCTTTGGCTCCTGCGAAAGCATGCGGGAAATAAGGTCGGCTGCTTCGACGCCATCCTCACCCATATCCTGGAGTTTGTCGAGAGTGTAATCTCCTTTCAAAATGTTGTTTTCGCGGACAAAGCGCGGCCCGAATGGATGGTCGCCGCCAGACAAGACATAGTAAAACACGCAACCTGCTGCGAAAATGTCGATGGCGCGACTACCGCGTGGTGGCAAGCCAATCTGCTTGCCGTTTGCGTTATCCCGCTTGTCCCTGCTGCTGCTACTATCCTCGCTGGTAGATGCAGCAATGTTGGCCAGTAACTCGGGCGCACACCAGCCAACCGTGCCGACTGGAGACGCGGTTGTGTAGTGGAAACTGCTCTGTTCCCCTTCAAGTTTCTTGCATAGGCCAAAATCGGACAGGAGGATGCGCAGCGGCGGTTTGTCTTTGCTAACTCCTTGCCTGCTAGGCGCTAACAAGATATTTTGAGGCTTGATATCACGATGGACAATTTTAAGCGAATGTAAATGCTGTATGCCGCACATAATTTGATAAAGTATGTTTGCTGGATCCATCTGGTCAAACAGTTGCATATCTGGTACTGAGAGTGTACGCTCCATATAATCGTGAAGCGATCCATAGCAGAGTTCCAGCGCAATGTAAAGGAATCGATCAGATTCTTCCTTGTAGTAATATCGCACAACGTTTGGGTGGTCGTCGCTTTCTTGCAAAAGTTTCACTTCTTGAAACGCGATGTCGTAAAAATCAATCAATAGACGCTTGACAGCTACTGCGCGACCGTCAAACTCGCCCTTGTACACAATAGTGCCATGGCTGCCGTATCCGAGAATTGTATCAGACAGTTTGAGAACTTCTGGTTTCTTTTCAGACAACGTTTGCGGCTCCAAGACGCGTGCTTTGATTCTGCGAGGTTGGATATCTGCTGCTGGAGTTGTAGGTGTGACGGGAGTAGTTTCAACCTTGGTGGTAGTGTCGACTGGTACTGGGGCATCATCGGCTTTCGCTCTATCCGTTGTAGAGCCTTGCTCTGCATCCGCGTCCAAAGGTGCCAATGTTTTCGCAGCCGTTACAGGGCTATCTTTACTACCCCTAGAAACTCGGATAGATCGCCTAGCTCTGCGTTTCTTCGCGGCGTCAAACTTTCTCTTCAAAGTCTTGATTCTTTGTGAAAGATACAACTCATAGAACTTTACTATCTGTCGTCGCGATGCATAGCAGATAGCAACAATAGCAGCCAGGTACGATTTCCAAAACTTGCCGGGACCATCGTGAAAGAATCCCTCTTTGATGTCTTTGTAGTTGGGTGTAGAATCATCGGGATACTCGCCAGGTAAAAGGCGGCGAGCCGGGTATATATTCGGCGCACCACCCGGACGTGGTATAGGATCGGTTGTTACAACAGGATGTCGGCCTACGAGAAAGTCGACGTGTGCTTTGCAGCCTTTACATTTGTAAAGATGGTCTGTATGTCTGTTCCACCAGAACTTAAAGTTGCTCGATGTGTCTGAAGTCTGTTCTTCGCCAGGCGGAAGCGCTCGATACATTGGCGCGAGTCCTGAAAGATGGACAAGCGGATAGTGATCTGCAGAAAATGCAAACAGACTTCCTTCGTAAACACCCACGTAGACAAATCCATTTGGCAGACGTTGTTGCTGTTTCGCTACACTGAGCAGTTCGCCCACCATGCCTGTTTGCAGCGTATGCGGTGGCTCCTGCTTCGAGAGAGCAATGGTGAAATCCTGCCTTCGATACACATCGAACACGCTGACAACTGGAATGTGCAAGTCCAAAGACCACAACACTTCGCCGTTTGTCACTTTGACAGCCGTGATAGCGCCGTTCGTATCGGGAGCAATGTAGATATCGGATGCGACTATGCTGTCCGGAACATCCCAATCGAGTTTGTTGGGCACATACTCGCTGTATGTCAAATTCCACCATTTCTGGTTATTGTTATCGAAAATGGCGACCTTGTAGTCGTGTCGTCCAAGAAAGATGGTATGAGGCGGAAGTCGATTTTGGGTAGCCATCACGTAGGCGTCTTGAGCGTGATCCAAGTCAAACTTTCGCAAAATCTTGCCAGAACGAGGGTCGATAGCTGTCATGACTGTACTCTTGCTGCCCACATACGTCGTTCCTCTCCTCGTACGGACGGGCGACTGTGCGACGATTTCCTGAATACTAAAAGGAAGTTTCTGGCAGCTTTAATTAGCATACAACGAAATATGCACAGTGTTTTGAACACTCACTCACCTCGAGCGGCCGGCCTTCGCCATAGACATACAAGATACCGCCATTTTGTGGCTCTACAATGTAGTACATTTCGTATCCTTCTGCGTCTGCATTGTCGTCATCCGTTACAGACATCTCTTGGCTGCTGCTTTCTTCACTGTCATCCATCAGAAAATCGTCAAATGCATGCGATTCGTCATGCATCGAGTTTTCCGGACGCTGTCGTCGGATATCATGCTTCGTTCGGAAGTGTATTGTGGAGCGTATCACTGAACTGCCAGAGGTACCGCCCTGAAGAGTCCAATACACGTTTCCGGTGGAACGATCGACGCCTCGCACAGAGCCGTCGAGTGATGAGATGAGTATAAGGTCTGTGGGTATAAGATCGTCTGATACTTTGTTAATCTTTTTTTGTCCGCGATCGCCAAACTGCTGGTGTCGTTGTATCAAGTACAATCCTGGTGGGTATAACGACAAGTCTTTGTTGTATCCGGAAAACGTCAACTCTGTCGTCGCAACAAAGGTGACGATTTGGATAATTACAACGATTGCCCAACTTAGTAAATGTCGTATTCGCCTCGACCGCATTCCTCTGGAAAGAAAGAGAAGAGGGTTGTGTCGTCCTGTTACCCCCACCCTCCTCAGGCTTTGTTTCCTTTTACAGCAAGTCTTTCCATCTCCCCACACAATTTTCGCTATCCAATTTGCAACGTTTATGCCATTGCGTGCGCCACTTCACAAAAGTAACTCATACTCCATACTGTATAACTGTATTAGAATGATGATATATTCAAAAGAACATTTTGAATTTGTAATGTAATTAGATATTGCAACTTTTCCCCTGATGCCTTGTTACAGCCAATTTTGAATTCTATGCTATGATTTAATCTTTTGATGGTGGCGTGGTATCGCCATGCAAGCCTTTGCGCACCGCCAAGACAGAATCCTGACAAACGAATATAGTTAACACTATATTCTCTAATGCCAAAAACGTGCTTGTAAAAGACACTTACCACAATGACGGCATCGACACCGTATTTCTTTTGAGCGATAGCATTCTCGACTTCGTTGTTAAGAACACCATAGGTGAATAGCAAGAGACCCGATTCCTTGATAACACGAACCATGCGAGGCGCTTGAAGAACAGGTTCGCTTGCGGATACAATACCAAGCAGATCTGCTTGCTTTGCGAACCGCATGGCTCCCTGCAAAGAATTACATCGAATATCTGCCATTGGCAAAGTGCCAGCATCTGTGAGGAAGAAGACTGGATAGTTGGGCTGCTTCAGGTTAAGAGCTAGACAAATTTCTGGGTGGAAAGAGGAGAATATGATTTTTCGGTCTTGCTCTGCATGATCATAGACACATTCGAGAATGGTATCCACAAAGATATTCACTTCTTGGAACTGGTGAAGCTCGTCCCCTTCTGCTTCATCCACCATCGGATACTTGATTTCAATGTTGCAGCCTGCACTCTTTGGAATTTTCTATAAAAATCCTTTCGCGTTAGTTATTTGTACTTGCGAAATGCCCCATCATTCATATACCCACCTTCAATGCTTCTTTCAATGTGGTAAACGGAGCTTGGATACTCTCAGGTCCATTGCCTTTCATCTTTCCAAGCTTCTTCGTTCTTGTCAACTCCATGCGACCCGATAACAAATGGCGTCCATGCATTTGAGAACCGCGGATAGCACTCATGGAATGTGATCTGTTGACTCGTTTTGTCGGCTGGGAAGCAGATGGCGATAGAGGTGCAAGCGATTCTTCAAACGAGGCAGCAGCCAATGCAGGAAGTTCATCAGCTTCATCTTTTTCCTTGGAGGTCGATATCAGTTGGCCTTTAGGTCCATCGCTGACACCGGTGTGATATTCTTTGATATGTCCGGACGGTCTTAAATTCAGGAACTGTTCCACAGTGATTGCATTGAGGGGTATATCGTAACCGGTTTCTGTAACAGTCCAATCGTGATAGATAACGGGAACCAAATCCTTTGTCAATTGCACATCTACAAATAGTTATTTTCAGTACAAAGTCTTGCAGGCTAAAGAAAAGTCAAAACTTACCAAACTCGACATATTCGGCACCCAAGGATGCAGCAGTGATAAAGGAGAGGACAGTGTTTTCTCCAACTTGCAAGCGTGCAGCCTTCTTGTTCATTCCAGAGCCACGATGGCCAATAACCTTTCGAAAGTGTTAGTCGCAAATATTCGACCTAGGATTATTTAGAGGTCATACCTTGGTATCAACGGATTTATAGTAAGTGTATCGGTCACCGACAGTCATTTTAGGGTGACTGAAAGGTGTGACTATAAAGTACTCAAATCCAAGGGAGCCGACATACTCCAGGGAAGAAGACCCGATCAGTGGCACAGTTTGCTGTCCACGCAAAGACATATTGCCAGCAGCGTGACCTTTAAATCCTCTGGATTTTGTAAAGATCTGGTCGCCTGCAAACAAGGCAGTGCCTCGCGCAAGAGTACTTTCTGATGGCGTCGATCCAAATGTCTCCACCACGTCGAACTTAAGGACAACTTCTTCAGGCTTCGAGGTGAAGAGGACAATAGGCTCTGGATGGAATGGAGTATGCTGATTGCTTGGGGGCAAATCGATGATAGGCACAGTTCCTGTTGCATTCACAGCAGAGACCGAAACAGAAAGGCGCTGCTCATCGAAAGATGACTCGGTGAAGCTAATGAATCTTCGCGATAGAGGATTGCGAATATCGTTGGATCCCAAGGTAATAATAATCATGGATTGATCCGTGAGGTACTTGTGACCATACAAACGACCAGCGCTCGACCGGGTCTTGGATATGAAATTATTTTGCTTGTCATCACCGTTGACCAGACTCGTATGAGCCCAATTTTCCGGCATAGGCTCAATTTTGTCCGGCTTGATGAGACGACCAATGTCCAAATGTCCTCGGAACACTGCATGTTCGTAGGCCGCCCATCCTCCATTGTCAGTCGCGGTCCGGTCAGCACCGGCCTCCAGAAGCAGTTCGGCAATATCTTTGTGACCTTCGATAGCTGCAGTCATACGTCGTAATCAGCATAAAATTCTATGCACATATCGATATTTTCAATTGTTACCTGTGACCATCAGAGGAGTCCACTTGTTCAGCTTCTCGGGAAGGTTGACATTTGCATGTCTCTGGATTAATGCACGGACACCTTCGGTAAAATGATTTCGAATCGCGATAAGCATGGCAGTTTCTCCATCATCGTCAGCCAGGTCTACAGAAGCACCATGCTGCAGCAAAAGTTGTAACAGATCCAAGTTTGAAATACTGCAAGCCATAGCAACGGCCGAAGGATGATGGATCGAGCGGGCAAAGTCAGGGATCGCATCAGCATCGCCGTTTGTTTCACCAGTTTTGTTAGATGCAGCTAGAGTATGTATATAAGATACATGATCTATGTATAGTATGTGAAATATTTACTTACCCGCTAAAACTTCATCAATGTTATCAATTTTTCCTAATTGGACAAGCACACTCAAAGTTTTATGGCTTCCGTGGATTATCGCCAAGAAAAAGGGCGTGTGACCTTCCCGATCTTGCCAAAAAGAGTCCTTGAAGCCATCCTTTCCGTAGTATGATTGCTCCACGGCATGCTGCATAAGGATACTGGCATACTCGGGTTGCTCGAATTCGCAAGCGTAATGCAGAGGCCGACGTCCCATAAAGTCGATCTCTTTCGGAAGTTCTGGCACAAGTTTTATGAGTTTGCGCACAGCCTCTAACACTTTGGGTTTCAGCTCTGATTCTCTGTGTTTGATAGCCAATTTGTGTAGCAAGTTTCTTTCATTAATGTCTCGCTGACCCAGAGGATTCACACCAATACTGATCAGATATTCCAGGCAACACACGGAGCCGCGCTGTAAACTGAGCTCTAGCAGTGCATATTTGAACTAGAAAGACGAAAAACGTTAAACGTTGGAACAATTCATTTTTGTTTATGTGCCGCGTGGTACCTGGTGTTCATCCAATGCACCTTTGAACTCTGTAAGTTCACCCGAATTCAGCACCGCTGCCAGCTTGTCTGCATCGTCGTTTTCGAGCAGCGGTGTGATATCTGCATTCTCCTTCTCGATCAAAAGGTTGTTTCGGCTAAGACTGGGATGCAAGGACACCAACGTGGGTCCGTTCGCGCTGCCGTTAACTAGAACCTTTTCAGTCTTCGGCAAGCGATCCCTGGTAGCAGTGAGCTTTGCAATCCAATCCGACAATCGATCGATTTCCAGACGAAGGTCTAGATGCGAGGCAAACGGAAGGACTGCAACCTAGGAGAGAGCCCGGTCACCATGGAGACAGGCATATTTTGAATTATTGCGAATACCTTTGTTTGCCAGTAAACAGTCTGAGTCTCGAGACCCAGCTTCTTGTCAAGTCTTGTCAAATCAAGTTCAGCACACGTGGGCATGAATTTCAAATTTGAAGGGAGACAAAAAAGACTTACTTTTTTAGGATCTTCCGAAAGCCTTTGGCATTTAGTTCTGCGAACCACATTATTTTGTTCATTTGTGCACGTGTTTCCTTGAGTGCATTGACAAGCTCCTCGTAATTGTCCACGCACGCCGCGTTGTCAACGTCACCGGAAGGATCCCGATCATCGCTGGGAGAGTAGCATTGATGGTACTTTTCGGACAAGATCCAAAGCCGCCGGTTGATCTGCGATTGCTTGTACGTGTAGAACGTATTGACCTTCTCCAGCTCCCGGTCCAGCTGAAAGAAAATCGCTACTTATATTTTGAGCAAACATGCTGCCATGAGGTTAGGCAATCTAGTCAATGACCTGTCGTAGCCTCCTCAGTTGGTGGCAGTTGCAGGGCGGCTTCTTTGATTGACTTTTTGAGCGCTTTGTAGGACAAATAGTTCTTGGACCATTCAGGTATCTGATTGTTCAGAAGAGTCTTGCCGAACTTCATGGAACAAGAGAAAAAAAAATTAAGAGGACAAAGGGGTTGGATCGAAACAAGCAGCCTGCTTTAAATAGCTCGGTGGTCGGCAAAAATCATATTCCGCGCTAGCCTGTATCGCCGCTTGTTGGCATGGCTTTTGCATGATTCGTCGTTTGACAGTCATACAACACGTAACTCCTTACCTGCTTCCGTCCCATCCCCGCCTGCGACGATACACATACAATGAACTATCAATAGGCAAAACCTACTCTCGTATTTGCATATCTCTGTCTTCTTTTCAGCCGTGCTACTGTCCAGTTACTATGGAAATTACTAAGCACGTGCAATTAAGAGACCTTGAAGCTCTCAAACTGCCGAGCAACTGTGGTTTCGAATTGATCCTCAAAAGCCAAAAAAGTCAAAAAAGTCAAACAGAAAACCTTATTACGGATCACATGGCAGAATTGCGAATGATGGCTTAGGTCGCTTGGGCTGATAAGGAAGGTCACGACGGACCCGTCGTGGGATTTCTCATTTGACTTCGAGCGATCTTTCCGAAAATGGTTGTTGTAGACAGGGCTCGAATGCTAGTTGGAGCTGGCCCTCGGCATCACGCAGTAACTTTGCACAACCATGAATGGACTGAGTTGCATCATTGACGCATAAGGGTAATTAAGAAACCTTAAACGCCTTCAATAAATGCTGCTACTGTACTAGTTTTATTGCATTGTCCTCCGCGCTGCATCGGGGATGGGCAAGTATCAACACTAAACATAGTTTTCAATGAGCGCAGGTGGCGCCATGAGATCATTACATATAAGCAACGACAACAGAGAGCCATGAAGATATCCATCGACATTGGAAACGATGACGACAGCGTTGCCTCGATTTTTTCTGATAAGATGAGAGAAATTCATTTAGCAACACTCCAGCAGACCCTCCTGAACCATCACCCATTCTTTCGTCTCTCTTTTTTCCGTCAGCAACTATATTAATAGCTGACCTTGCCAAGTTGGAAGTATGCCTAAAGCGGAAATCAATTGACAACACGGATGATAGCTCCTTGGTTTTGACAACAGCTGCTTGCTGTGGAGGCAAGGAAAATATGCGAACCAGTGAACGAGCTGGAAAGTTCAGGTATCGAAATGAAGACAACACTCGATGAACCCTATCAAAGAAAGATGGAAAATCTGAACTTGTGTAGTGTGCTGCGTGATTGATGGCAAGTTGAGAAATTCTCATTGTAATAGCGACTAGTGACTGGCAAAAGGAGTACATACGCTATAGGGCCTTGGATCTGCATGCATCTGGCGTGCATATACCGCTTGATCCATTACAACGATATAGATTTGATAGACTGCCCTTCCAAGTTTGATCTCGGTCCTGGAGAGTCTTGTGACATGAAGGGAATATGTAGGTAAGCATTCCTATCCGTGATTAACATCCTGCGTTGCTCTATATAGAATTATGTCCGAGCAAATATTACTAAAGCTTCCGATATGAAACTAACAATATCTTAATGAGATCAATCAATGCATTGTAGGCATACTGTGGATGTAAGACTAACTCAAATGCCTCATCAAAATGTCTGATCACCTAAAATTAGTAAGGGATAATGCAGCCGTCTTTAAATATGAGAAGGGAATACAAAAAGAAGAGATTAGGGGAGTTGTAGTATTTAAACGTGTATACACAAACAACAGGACAGCATAGTCAGTAACGGGGAGTCGCACAGGTGACATGCGTTGAAACCAGTTCCTTAAATTTGATACGATCAAACTGAAGACCGTTTCTTCCGAGGACTTCATCGAAGAACTGATCTTGCTCGCCTTGGGTAACGTGACCACTTACTGCCAAGGCTGCCTTGGCTTCTTGACCTCTTTCTTCTCCAATAAAACCTGTGTTTAAGATTTTGACGGTCTCTCCAAAGGTACCTCCCCACAGTAGCGGCTCTAGGTACTTTAAGACTGCCAATCCTGCCTTGAACAGTATGATGTCTCCATCAAGCAGAAATATATCCCAGAGTCGCGAGGATAGATCCAATGGAATTACGGACGAGAAGAGGGTCATGAACCAGTCTGGTAAGTAATGATCCGGCGTCAGGGATAGGTTTTTGAAATGCAGGTATAGCTTGGGCAAATTCTCGGCGAACATAATATTGAAAATTTTGAAATAGCCGCGCACCTTGGACTCGTCGGAATCGTACAGTGCTGAAAGTACGTTGCTTTTTCGGATCATGTTCAACATTGCTGCAAAGGTATCTTGGGCATTCATATTGAGCAGCAGCATACCTGCTAAGAAGGACGCTCCTCGAGACTATACATCCTCACCTGTGAGATTAGAAGAGATCGGAAAAATTTGGTGTGATATACACATACGTATGTCATATTTTCTTGGTATCCTGCGTATGCATGCAATACTCGCCGTAGTGATATAAACAATGGGCCATTCGGCTACAAACCAGCGGGAGATTTATGTAAGCTTGTCGTCCCTACTTTTCCCAGCACAACATACCTGGAATACGCAAAGGCTGGGTAAAGTACGCAGGATGTCTTCATCGATAACCTTATTAAGGAAGGCGACCTCTTTTGAAGGCATGTCGCTTTCAACAAACTCCTCTTCCTCTTCATCACTATCTTCAATATCTGAACCGACTCTGAGGTTGTCATCGTTGTCATCATTAGCATTGCTAGTAAGCTGGCTATCGTTTGTTACTGGTTGTTGAGGATGGATGCTAGCCTCATTCTCCAACTCTAGTGCCTTTCGGCTGTGGACATGCTCCTCAATTGCCGCCGATTCCTCAAGAGGGATTTCTGTGCTTGACAAACTCCGGGCATCGCTCTTTGTATCGTCTATCTCTTCTTCGTGGAGTACATTTAAACTGCTGGTTCGACGCACGCGTTTCAGCTGGTATAATTCCTGGCTCGATGTTTCGTCTTCATCTGCTCGATACAAGTCTTCTCTTGAGCTCGTAAATGCTTCGTCCTTGCTTCCACGCCGCATGTAGCGGCCAGCAGTTTTCACTCCGCCGTGTTCATTGCTGTGTGATGTAAACGGTACTCGCCGTAGACAACTTGCAAAAGTATCTACCAGTATGCTTTAGTAACTGAATACTGGATGTCTTATCGTGTCATACCTTTGGTAATCTGTAAATCATTTCCTATAGCAAGCTTCCATACTCTTTTCCGGCAGCGTGGCGGAATACCCTGTAGCCATAAATCATGTGTTCTCTGATCTTTACGTCTAAACTTGTTGTTGGATCAACGCGCGCCGACAAGCTGTATAGTAACAGGATACTTTACCTTGCTTCCCAGTTAGATATAATCTGATTCTCCCAAATATGTATAGCTTGCATCATTTTCTTGTCCTTTTCCTCTTTCCGTCGATTGCTTTCCTTTTGTTTCTTTTCCTCTAAGTAAGCGAGCATGATTGATCAGAACCTGCAACCTGGAGAGAAAATTTCTTATTCTGCCTACCCAACTGTCGCGCCTTTTTCATCATAGCTTGATGCTGTTGTAAATGCTTCTTTTCCTCGTGCGGATCTTTTGGTGGCAACATTCTGAAACGGGCGTGTTTGAGAAATCTCTGTACTCAATTATGATGGATGTCACTGTACCTTGGCCGAGTCTTGGAAACTACCGTTTCTAGCGGCGATGGTTTCTGTGTATTTTTAGATCGGCTAAACAGGTTCAAGCTTTGCAAGTAAAATGTTGAGTTTCTACAGTCGGAAAGAGCAAATATATATACGATGCTGCTGCTGTTACCTCGATCGACGTTTAATGCCGTTGAACGATGTTCCACCAGACTTTACGACATAGTCTGCCTCGTAAACGTTCCGCCTAGCTCCTCTAGAGCTGGTGGATTTGAGCCCGTCCTCCTTTCCTCCAGCGGCGGCGGCGGCCGAGGCAGCAGCTGCAGCAGCAGCTGCCGCCGCTGCTGCCGCTGTTGTTGTAGTAGATGGATCGTCGTTCAGAACGTCAGATATTGAATAAAATGGTCCAGATGCATCTGTAGACATGCGAGAGTCGGGCGCTGTTCTTCGTGGCATAAACTTTAGCAGCTTTGAAGGCGACGTTTGCTCAAAGGTATGCTCTTTGCTGGGCTGGCGGGGCAAGTCGAGCGATACTTCCTCAAAGAACTGATCGTATTGGTACGTTGTGCGCCCTCCTCCGTTATGTTCAGCGATGCTGCTGCGTTCAAGGGTTTGGCGCGAAGTGTCGATCGAAGGAGTGGAACGGTGACCTTCCTGGTGTGAAAGTTCGTCGAGCATCTTGTCGGCTGCAAAAGCAGTTCTCGAGTGGTCATCACTGTTTGAAAGCCGGACGTTCGAGAAATCCTCCGAGAGATCGACGTCGACACCTTGCTGCATGACGTGTGGATCGCCGATTTGCGAAGCAGTGCTGTGTTCTTCCATAACGTAGTCCACAATGTCAGCGAACCAGGTACTTGCTCTTTATGGATTGCTGGGTTGCAAGAATTGGGATGTCTCGCATTCAACTCCAACTCTCTGCATTATTCATTTACTGAATTTGGTGAGCCTGATAAAAGAGATTCCATGGCCCATGTTTCGTCTTGCTTGAATGTCTTGTTCATCTAATGATAGTTTAGTGAATTATTTCATGTCAAGTGCATGGAATGTAAGCATTTATCGCTATATGCTATCGATATATTATCTTGCGGATTTTCCCAAGCATAAATTACTGGGTTCCTGACCGGTGCAGGTTATTGTTGTCAATTCTGGTGTGCTCTGCTGAATACGTTCTGCCATAAGTGATTAGCAGGCATATATTACCTGATAATCTTGACTGTATGAAGAGCTGCAAGGAACATTCGAAACTATGCAGAAAAAGCTGGTACACTCCTCCCTCTTACTAATCGAAACCTACATTCTAAGCACAGTACTATATTTTTCTAGATGAGTTTTCAGATCACCTACGAATAAGAACAACGGATACCGTGATATCCATGCCAGGCATAAGCCCATGAACTACATCGTTGAGAAGAACAATATGATCTTGAAACTCACGTTCTTAGTGCACGCAGTACCTGTGCAATATGTTTGAGAGAAGAGCGACAATGAGATGAAACATATGCAGGCTGAAAATACAAAGATTGAGACGTTCGCGAGAGAGAAATATCCGTCAAGCGCATCAGGATAAAATAAGAAGGCTCTTCAAACTGACTGTTGAAAAGGGCTGGAGTGCCTCGGCTTGCCGCACTTTGGAACCGTTAGAATGCAGTATTGTTGATTCACTTCTAAAGTAGGAAACATTTCCTGTACTCATGGTTCTTGTATTTTGGTCACGTTTTCTCTAAAATGATCCCCTTTAATTTTCATCATTTGAGCATTGTAAAAAGGAACAACATTGTTATCAGTGTGAATGTCATATGTTGCAACGAATAAACCTGTAAGGAGGAGGTGTTGACTTTTTTTCCACTACTTTGCGCCTGGCGTTTCCATCATGCATATCTCTGGCAAACCGCCACTCAACGTCTCACACATTTAGAGTGCCGCACCGTTCAACCCCTCTTTCGTCCTCTTTTTTTCTTACACGCTCGCCCTAATGTCAAAGCTACTAAAGTCGCGCCGGCGAGGCCGCGCCTTCAGTGATTCACACGGCGACCTGAGCGAACAAGAGGACGCTGTGAGCTTAGCAAGCCACGACTCCGTGTCAGACAGCGAAAGCAACCCAAGTGACACCGAGGACAGCGATTCTGACATGGACGGTCATGCTTCAGAAACCGAAGAAAACATTTCGAGTGGCAGCGAGGAAGAAGACGAAGATAGTTCTGTTGTGTCCTCAGAAGAAGGAAAAGAGGAGAAAGAAGTGAAACAAGGTTTGTTTCACTGTACTTCTTTAAACCTGCCTTATCCTAACTTTGGTACCATTGCAGACGACGATCAGGTCCAGAAGGAGGAGGGAAGCGGTGACGCAAATGTCGTTCAAGAGAAGCAAGATCAATCGCAGGAAGAGAGTGACAAGAAATGGAAGAACCTGACGGTACGTGAACGGCAAATCCTGGAACGGCTTGAGAACCGAAGGCGATTGGCCGAGGCAGAGGAAGCCAGTTTTGTCCCAAATGCTGGACAGTTCTGGACACACGATGATCGAACGAATGAAAATGGAACAGCGCGAGTAGGAGACGAAGCAGCGCTCAACGGCACAGTGGAAGGTGCATCTATGGATATGATGCCTAGACCAAGGGCCGACGGTCGTCCTATCGTAAGAAAGCGCCGGCAGCACCGGCGCGTTCCCGAAAAACTTATCAACAGCCGATGGACTCACGATGGTTACGAAGAATTGTGTCGAATCGAGGAGCAAGAGGAGAAGGAAAAGCGAGAATATAAAGAACGCGGTGAGCCGTGGCCACCGAAACGCAAAGCTTACAACAGAATTCGACGAGACGGGCAAGCGAGAAAGCCAAAGAGCAGATCATTGCACGCAGAAGAAGGAGGCGCGAATGCTAGCTGGAACATGGCAAGCGCAGAGAAGCTCGCAAATGATATTGCTTCGTGGCCTGCACTGACTACTCAGAAGATACCCGCTCAAGTAGACGATACCAATCAGGATCAAAATGCAAAAGATTTTGATAGCGGATGGTCTACGACGCAAAAACCAAGCAAGAATGAAACTGATGGCTGGGGATCTGCTCCTGCTGCTGTCGCTGTTGATACTTGGGATGCTGCACCAACAACTGAAACCGACAAATCGTCGCAATCTACAGGACAGGACCAGTTAGCACCGAGTGCAACCAAGGTTGATGATACCCATAGAGAAAAAGAAACAAAAGAGATCGAGAATGGTTGGTCGACAGTGCAGCAACCAAGCTTTAACAAAGATGATGGCTGGGGATTCGCTCCTGCGGATGTCAGTGTCGACACCTGGAATGCAGCCGAGCACGTGACTTGGAAGTCTGAACCCAACAATTTATCTCAACCAGTCGATACGAAAAACAAAAGCACAGGTATCAGCAAAGAATCAAGTAAACCTGCCCAGAAGAAGAAAGGAAGCGAGGTCTCAAGAGATGGCAATGTATCAAGTTCGTTGCAAGGCAGCATGGATGACTGGAAAGCAGATGTGGCAAAAGGCTGGAAGAGTTTTGAGAAACCTACAGTGAACAGCACAGACACCTGGGCAACTATAAATGAACCAGTTCCCTCAGGGAATGGCTGGGATGATCCCACAGCTACGGAAATATCAGCTAACAAAGCTTTGGATACCTGGAGCGCTACACAAACTGCTACAGATATTATAAAAGAAGACTCGAAGAAGATGAAATCTCCAAAAGTATCCACTGCCGAACCTTCCAAGTCACATGACGATAGAAAGGATGACGCGAACAAAGAAGATGATTGGAAGAATAAGGCATCGAAAGGCTGGAGCTCGATCGAATCACCTATGGAGAAGAATATTGACTTGTGGCAAACTAACGTGGAGAAGGATGTTACTGCCGCCGGCGTAGATACTAAAGATGGAGCTACTAATGGCTGGAACGCCACAAAGGCATCTGATGTCAACAGCACCGATGCATGGACAGATACAAAAGACACCTCAGCGGAAACCGACGGCTGGAAGGCCGAGGCAGCGAAGGGTTGGGGCACGGTTGAATCAGCCGCCGAAAAGAATATCAATACATGGTCTCAACCTCAAAGCATCGAGGAAACTGCCGCGGCAACGGATAGTTGGAAAATAGATGCCACTAGTACCTGGCAAAACTTTAAAGCGCCTGCACCTGATCTTTGGCCAGTTGGTAACCAAGATATCCGAAGACAAGATGGAAATGACACTTGGAACGAAGGAAAAGAACAACAACAGACAGCAACAGTTTTGGAAGACGAAGAATGGGTGTCATCAGGCCTAGAAAAGCAGCCTAGTCAAAGCAGTAGCACTGAATGGAGGACACCAAGAAAACCGCCTTTCAATGCTGGTAGTCGATCATTTAAAGAACGCCGCAGACCCGACTTTAAAAACATCGAAGACGAAAAGGCATCTTCAGCGTGGAGCTCATGGGCTTCTTTAAAACAGAATGACGGAGAACAGAAAAAGGCAGGCCGAGGATATCTCTCGCAAAAGAAGAAACCTTCAGCGGCAGCACAGCCGCCAGCATCTGACGCTTTTGAAAGTAATCGACAAGAAGAAGGACGGCCAGAACGGACATCAAGCGAATATAAAGCGGCAGCAACGCGGAGGGAAGAATCAAAGCCTTCCTCTGGTCTATTATTTCCCTATAAAAAGGAACGGCCTGTTGCAAATGGTCAAACCGATATTTTCGATTTTGAAACCATGAAGGAGCCTTGGAACACGTTATCCGAGCATAAACGCAACGATGCAACGGGTCACGAACGATTTATTGAGGAAGGCGATGCTTCTGACCAGGACTCGGATGTTGAGATACTTGTTGACGAAGGCGATGCACCACCACCTGTCAGCTGGAATCACCGCGAAGTAGAAGAAAATGTAGAACGTGATAATATCCCTACACCACCATCGGCCGCTTTTGATCGTGGCGTCGAATCACCCGACTCACGGCACCATTCTGAAAGCCCCGGAGCACCTCCATACATGCCTTACCCACCACATCCAATGTATTACCCACCTGATCCGTCGGCTTACTACGGCATGCCGGCATATCCTGTTCCGTTCATGTATCCGGGGATGCCACCACCACCGCCTCCACCTGCGCCAGCGCAGCCTTCTTCTCAAGACGGATCCACGGATTCCCAGACGCCGCCGCCAACTGCATACCAAGCCAACGGCATGGTATATTACGGCATGGACCCCGCTGCGGCAATGTATCAGTATTACTACTACTACTACCCACCCGGAAATGCTACTGCTGCCGGCATGGCATATGCTCCGAAAGAAGGGGAAGACTACGACGACAAGGAAGATTACGACGAAGGGTGGGGACCAGAGCCCGAAAACAGGCACAATGGTGGATGGGAATCGAATCAGCAGCGACGGCAGCAGCAGGCAGACCATGCAATGAATGGTGGTGGCTATTACTACTATCCAGCACCTAACCCTTACCCGTACCATTAATAAGGTAAACATCTGCGAACTCTTTCTTCCTAGCATCCCACCCACCCGTCATAATCTTCTTCTTTTTTTTAAAAAAAAATACCATTATGTATTTGTTTTCGCATTATTTCCTGGATTCTTTATCCATAATAAAAGATGAACTACATACACACACGCAAAGATCATCATCTCTTTTCGTCAATTATTATTAACGCGCAGCAGCACCCAAATAAGGCAAGTTTCAGGCACACAAAGCAGTTGTTCCTGCTGCGGCCTACTCTCTTTCTCTCTCCCTTCACTTTACGAAGTATGCCCACAAACAACAAGTTGGACGAGCTGCCACAGCGGCTGCCTAAAATGATCGTCTTCGATCTGGACTATACGGTCTGGCCTACTTGGTAAGTCGTTGCGTAGGCAGAAATGGAGATCGAGAAAAGCTCAAACTTCTCTGAACAGGATCGATTGCTCGGATGGCAAGTTGCTTAAAAGTTGCATGGAAAGCGGAGACGATGTTCTTACTGCAAAACTGTTTTCTGTAGGTCCTCCGTTTAAATACAACGAGAACAAGAATATTGTTTCTGATAGGTAAAGTAACAGCAGCAAGCAGTCCACACTCGAACAAAAAGTGAATTGACTTGAGGTTATCAGAGGCGGCGAAGGTTTGCCGCTGTTCAAGGACATTTCGACAGTGTTTGCACTTATCAAGTCCATGCCCGACACAAAAATCGGCATTGCATCGAGAACATGTGCACCAGATTGGTAAATTTAAAGATGACCTATTTATTATATCCATTGCATTGATTTTATTGGACATTTAGGGCTCTCAAATGCCTAAAGCTCTTTCGAATTCCAGAGTTAGGTAATGCCACAATGTACGAGGTTATCGATCACTTTGAGATCTATCCAAGCTCCAAGATCAAGCATTTCAAGGCCTTGTCGCAAAAGACTGGTATTCCATGCAACGAGATGCTCTTCTTTGACGATGAGTGGCGCAACAGCGAGGTTAAGACCGCGCTTGGTGTGCACTTTGTACACGTCGATTCAAGAGAAGGAGTGACAATGTACAAGTTTATGAATGCTCTGCGCACGTTTGCAAAGGAGTCGCAGTATACACAATCCACATTGAACTTTGCAAAGTGAAATAGCATCCATCATTTCCCTCCGCCATTATTTTGTATATGTAATAGACCGGCGCGCATAAATATACCATTTTTTCCTGGTGTTTTTTACTTTTGGGGATACAAAGTGTAGAAAATAAGAGGTCTCCTAATACTTTTACATATCGTCGTCGCTAGCAGCAACGCCGTCACCTTCATCCTCATCACCGCTGACCAGCTCGTTCTCCTTCTCTGCCTGAGCCATAAGGGCAGCAAAGTCACGATCATCCGTTTCAGATACCAATTTCGCTTCCTTCTCGACCTTAAACCGAGACCATTTGAATGATTCCAAGGTTTCCTTGATTGCGTTGATTGCCTTTTCCATTACTTGGAAACCGGCAGCCTTGTCAAGAGCATCCGCAGTGACGACGTAAAACGGAGCAGCCAAGTATGTGACCTTGATCGGTACCTGCTCGGTGGATTCGGCCTCACCGGCGGCCAGAGCCTTTTTGATTGCATTGACACCATCAATACCAGTGCATCTGAGATCAAGTTCTATACATGAAAACATAAATCGATATGTATGTTCACACCACTAATGGCCGTTCTTTTTTCATCTTACGTGCACGAATTTTGACGGGTTGAGGAGTCATTCTGCGTCTGATGTTTGCTAGCAATTCGTTCATAATTTCTGGCTTAACATCCAAGCCTTCAAAGACAGAGTTGGGGTCGCTATAAAAGAAGAACAAGAAGAATGACTGTAAGTGTCTCCGTTGCTTTTGGCGATATTAATGCCAACAGTGTTATAACCTACGTAATAGCGACTTTGAATGCATCGTATGCGTGGCCGAACTTTCTGTACAATGGCCAGCCAATGGATTCGTACAATTCTTTCAAGGCAACGTCGTGCTTTTCGGCAACATGGCGCAGAATAGAGTGAACGGCTTTGGATTTGTTGAATCGTTCTTCGCATTTGGCTATGTCTTCGGGGGTAACACGGCGTTTTGAGAGGTCAATGTAACCTAACAGAATCGTCGTTTTAGCATGTATGTAGACGATTTTCCATCAAATATGTATGCTAAATGAACCTTTCTCTTCATCGACTCTAAGAACAACGACAACCTCGTTTCGTCCGACTCGAATCAACTTTTGAACAGATCGGATTCGTCGTCTCGACAATTCGGATAACAAAATCATACCCTCTCTGTCGCCGTATTCGAGCTACAAGATTGTCGCTCATTGTTGAGTTTTGGGAGGATTCATTGTTAAGTCTATGCATTGCAAACAAACCAGCTTGACATAAGCGCCCATATCGGCAATTTGTCGAACGTTCACCATGACGACATCGTCGACCTTGGGAAGCTCATTTTCGTACATGCGACAGTGGAACTTTTCACTCATGTTGGGGTAGAGCGAGTTCTTATTCTATAAAGAGGGAGAAGAAGGGCAAGTAGGTGTGCAAACCGCTCAGGGTCACCCTTTTGCTGCTGCTGCTGGCGAAAAAATGTAAGCAATTTTTGGCAAGTCACAAAGCTGATGAATTTGGCAAGAAGCTCACGCTCGCCGCATGATAGATTGGCCTGACCCAAAAAGTCGGTCTCGCTGTATACTTGCAATATTAAATGGATACGATTTAGAGATATTAGGAGAAAACATGCAACGTGTAGATTTGAGACTGTTGAGTGGACTACAGTATTGGATGACATTCCAACAGCGAAATATATCGATAACACCATTTACTACTACGGATGAAAGATTTATTGCTAGGCAATAAAATATAATCAGTTTCGATACATTTCTAGAAACAAGAACGTTTCAGGAGCCTCGGTTGACTTTGCAGAGGCAGAGGAGGAAGAAGATGCTGACAAAGTTGCTGAGCTGCGCTGCGGTGGTTGCCGCTGCTGCTCCCGCTCTCGACGATGCGGCGGCGGCAGTTGTGTCTGTCGAGGAGCAGGTCGAGTTGCACTTCGTTCTCGCTTGTCTTTTGCTCTTTTGTTCTGGAACCAAACTTGCACCCTTTTAAATGTGGTGTTGAGCCTTTCTGCCAGAACATGTTTTTCTTGTCTCGATGGTTTCGGGGTTTGCCTATATGCTTCGCACAAGATCGCCTGCTGTTCCGTGGTAAAGCGGATCCTCCTTTTGTATCCAGGGTCTTGGTCGCCCATCACATCCTCGTCTTCACTTTCATCAGTGGGAGAACTAAAAGTGACGCTTGTGTTATCATCCTCGTCGTCGCTTGTTCGACGATCCTGCTGCATCCTTTTCATTTGCAACCTTAATGTTCATGCATACATTCCCTCTAATTTGCGCTTATATAGCGAAAAGACAGCCTTCTGCCTGATATATGAGATTTCGCTCTATATATACATTTATCATTTTGTAACCGCATGAATGTGTATTTATCAGAATCGATGTGATGTCAATACGTAATGAGTGTACACAAAGTTGCCGTGATATATACTGTATAGAGACACTGTAGTAACTCATTGATGAGGAATGCATTCTATCGTCATCGGTTTGTATGTACGGTAATATCTTACTATTCTCTCATTCTCGAAGTCAAACTGACACAGACGTGTACATAAAGTGATTGCACTGCATGATGCAAAATTGGTTTCCATTTGATCATACACATAATAGCAAAAGCTTCACAGCAGCCACGAGACATATTGCTAGGCATGAGTTATTTGCCACTGGAATTTATTATGCTATGATGCATACTGAACTATAGTCTTTGCAGCAAAAACATCAGATACATAGAAGGAGTACTACTATTATTACTATTACTATTATTATGATGAGCATTTCATTTGCATTTCGACTTTGACAGTGCATGAAAACGAATGTGTGCGGCAGCAACCTTCATAGTCGTTGCGGATATAGCTCTCTTCGACATGGTCAGCACCATTTTTCGGGTCTTGTTCTTCTTCTTCCCCGGTATCAAGGATGCCATTATCCTCCTCGCCATTGTCTACCAGTTCTTGTGCTAATCTGTTTTTCCTTTCCTTGGACCGGCGGTTTTGAAACCATACTTGTACTTTTTTACATGGAACATTAAACATAGCAGCCAAGTCCTGCTTCGTCTTTCTGGAGGGGTGCGGGTCCTTGTCAAAGACTTGAACTAGAATTGCGACCTCTTCTTTTGTGAAATGTCTGGGAGACATAGTGAGAATGATGAAGACGATTCAAGTGTTCTGTCCTTTGCCCTATTTATAAAAGAATCCAAGTTTGCATTTATCATCGGCTTTCAATATTCACGTCAGAATCTTATGAATGACCAACAGATGGTTTCTGAGAGAAACAAATATATAAAGTGTTCGAAGGATCATGCAAGTTTTGGGTAAAATTAGCGATAAATCTCGGGAAGCTTCCTTGAAGCTTGGCAACCATTGAAGGATCTATAGTAGAGATCATCGATTTCCATAGCTCCATGCTACTAGGCGATACAGACAGATGGTCCTGTACCACTGCTAATATCACAATGACGATATTGCGAATGAGTTTGAAAAATGCGTTCCCTTCATCCAGCTATGCAGGAATACAGATACTATCGACGTAATTCTGTTTGATCAGGTTACTTTATTGCTGGAATACAGAGAACATTGCCATTGAATCAGGTTCATCCTCGATACGCAGTCGTTCCAGACCAGAAAACACGTAACGATGATTTTTGCGTCGATCCGCCGTTCGGATAACGTACTGTAACTACGAATTAACAACATTCATCTTCGTAAAATTCAGTCAGTAGTAGACTTGCCTCACCGTCATCGATCTTTTCCAAGATCAAAGGATAGGTGCTGCTGTCATCGCTCAAGCGGACTGGTTTGCCAGTTTCGTATGACACGATCTGGTTCTTATCGTCCAGGGCAAAGACGGATCCCGCGGACGCCAGATCCTCGGGTGACCGTGTCATGTTGTAGTTTGTATCCTCCTTTAATTGATTGTCCTGGTCAACGTATAAAAATCGACCTCCGTGGTTTGCAACTAGAAGAAGAATACTCGATGTAAACAATTGCTTTCCTTTTTAGGAACAAAAGTTCATAACACCAACTTTTAAAAGGCATGATATATATCCACACACAGTAGTAGTAACAGGTTCAAAAGAGCAGAAGAAGGAAAAAGTAAAAGTAGAAGAAGAAGAAAAAGTATTAAGAAATAACGAGTTTCATTTTTTCTTTTTTGTTTTTTTCTGGAGGGTATCCAAATGCCCACGACGGAAACAAACCCTTGCCATAACATATCAGACGACAGCACGTGAATTTCTGAGTTGCTTCTCTCTTTTTACTCGGCCTTTTTGGGTACTGCTGGTGCAGCCTTGCCGGTCTTGCTGGCAATGGTGGCAACTGCTTGATCGTACAATTGCTTTGCCTTATCGCTAGCTACGCCGCCGTACTGTCTCGCTAGTCTGTACACCTTATCGGAGTGCTGGGCAACGTGCTGATCGATGACGGCCTGGTTCTTCTTGTACACGTAAGGGAGGGTGAAGAAGCCGACGAGGAAGAGGCCAACGAGGTACTTTGTGGAAATGTATTTTGCAAGTGTCCATACAAAGTATGAAACACCGAGCGCAGCAGCGGAGCGACCGCTATCTTGGATGAGCACAAGCTTTGTCAATTCCTGGACTACAACTTCAACCACGTCCACTGTCAACTGGGCTGTGCGTACCACTCGGTCACGAGGGATATACGTGCCCTTGGCGTTCAATCGTTGGCTGAAAAGAAAAATCAAGTTAGTGGTAATGGTCTTCCCCTCAGCAGCAGCAAGCAGGCTCGTTCGTTACCTGTGTGGATTTGTCAGATTCTCGGGAGCTTTGCCGCCAAAGAATCGCTGGCCCTGCTTGTGCGTGTTTACATAGACCCAGTTCAGACCGGTGACGATGGTAAAGAAGGCTGCTGCGATTTGCAGAAGCGAGTAGTATTGCGTCAAAATCAAGACACTCAAAAGTGTGGCAAACACTGCGCCGGAACGAGTAGGCTTTTCCCAATAGATTAACGAATCAATCTTGGCTCGGATGTACAGAGTCGGGTCTGCAAACCACACACATCTCGGTTAGTTTGTCGTCGTACGACACAAAAGTAGATTCCTCCTCCCGCTCTGTTTCTCTCCATCCACCCACACACAGATAGATAGGTCCGACATCTTACCATCATCGAACTTCGGTGCTGCGCTGCCGTTGACTGGAGCGCTGCTGTTCGTGATAGGGGTAGCAGCCGCCTTGCTAGCGTCAGGAACGCTCTCGGTTGTGGATTTGGCTACAACACACACAAGAAATCAGTTTATCACCGCTTTTAGAGTATACAGGGAGGATACACGTTACGCGCAGCAGCGGTAGCCGGAGCAGCGCCGTTCGAAGGTGCAGGTGAAGCGGGAGCCGGAGCGGGAGCTGCAGCAGCGGCAGCGGTGGTAGCTCCAGCAGCAGGAGCAGGAGCAGGAGCAGGAGCAGCAGGCTTCTCGATAATTTCAGGTTGTTGGTCAGACATGATAAGAGCAGCGAAGGGAGAAAGAAAGGACCAGAGAAAGAAAAAAAAAAAGGACCTAAATCCAAGTTCGCGACCGATCACGGATTTTTGAGTGTTTCATGCTCTGAGCACCGACCACGAGACCTGCCCTTTTTTGGAAACCACACTGAAAATCCCCCAAGATACGACGCACGCTCACATTCTCCTCTATACCTCTCACTGCTGTTTAAAGCCGATAGATGATTATGTGAAAGATAAGAGTGGAGCGAGATTGAAACGACATGAAATATTTGCAATTGGGTCGAAACAGGACAGGGACTACTGCAATGTAACAAAATGCATGTATCAGAGTGTACTGCATAAGGTATGATCCCAATGCTGTAAAAGACATAAAAATACAAGTCCTTTATTGCAGGATTATCTCTTCCGCATCTTTCTCCTCTTCTTCGGCATCTTTGAATATCAGCTGAATGGCATCGCTGTATTTGGGGAGCAACGGCAGCTGCTTTATCTTGACAGTCATCATATCAAAGCTGCAGCACACGTTAGTCAGGTCACCGGGTAAGGCTGGTATCTTGGGATAACGCTGACTGAAATGCGTCAGCAGAGTGTACTTTGCATTCATGCTAGTTTTTGCAACGTTAGAGAGAGTCGATTTTTTTCTTCAAGATGATCGATCTTACTTTTTTCCAACTTGGACAGCTTCTCCGGTCGTCGTGTGTCTCTTTACAAGCGCAAGTTCATGCATCGAGTCTTCCAACGTAGCTTCGTGGATGAGCAACGTCGCATCTTTTCCTTCTCGCACCAGATTATCGCAAGGTCGCGTATCGCCGGAGTACACCAATTTCCATCCGTCACTGTGGACCATGGAAATACCGTAAGCGTATTTACAGTGGAACACTTCGACGGCGCGAAGATCCTGGAGACCGAGCAAATCTTTGGCGTTTTGGAAGTGTCTTTTCTCGTTGTAGTCGCCAGGCGAGTTGCCCCACAGAATGTTTTCGTTTCTAACGAACATGATCTGGTCATATAATCCAAAGCGTTCTACATCGTTGTATTCTTCAAGCCAGTGGCGGAAGACCGCAGGAGCAACAACGTATAGTCTATTTTGAGAGCCCTTGTTCATCTAACGTAACAACCACGATGAGAATCAGCTAGCAATATTTTTTCGTTTTACCAGAGAAATTCAAACATTACATGATACCATCGTTTAAGCAGTTGAATGACACCAAGGTGATGGTCAGCATGAAGATGTGATATGAAGATACATGAAATGCGTTGGAGTTCAAGGTCCATCCTTTCTCGGCCAAAGATACGCATCATTTGACCGAGCGTTCCTTCGCCAGCGTCGAGCATGATGGAGCTGTTTCCAGGTATATGAACAAGCGTGGCGCTTACTATTTTCACAGCAAAACGGTCAATGTTTATACTCCAAATCATTACTCCATTTGTTTACCATTTCTATATTTCGCGGGTATGGAGCTTCCTGTTCCCAGAGTGATCACTCTCACGTTATCGCCAGGAAAAGATTGGTTTGTATCAACAGCAGACGCCTGCGCCTTTGCTTTTTCAATGGCTTGAGCAACTTCCTCGTTTTGCATAAATCCCTTAATGTCCGGATCCTCCAAGTTGTTGTGATCAAAAGTTGGCTGTTTCAAGCTGTCCAGGTTTACGCCCTTCCGCGGTTCAAGGTCGCACTGCATCATGTTGCTCAAAGGGTACATCTTTGGAGGCAGATTGGACACTGCAACAAAACTTGTTAGTCAAGTCTGCTTAAATTTTCATCCTAACACTCACGTTGATCAATTTGGACGGCAGAGGTATTGTTGTATTTTGGAATCGGAAAGATGCCCTTGTCGAGAGTCGACAGTTTCAGCTGGGCTAATGCATGCTTCTTGAACAACACCGTCTGTGCACAGAGATCCTCGGTAGCCAGCACATGCTTTAGTGAGAATGTCAGTATGCAGCCCTTTTGCCAATTACAGACTTTAGCTGCTACTGCTACTAACCTGCGTGTCCGTACCAAATTTGCTCATCCATTCCTGATACCGGGCATTGCGCAGAACATCGTTGGTTGTCAGGTGGATCATGACAAGGGGTCGGTTTTCTGGATTCTGGTACGGTGACCACTTTTCTGATTCGACGAGGTTATCAATGTAGCTTTCATCAGCGCAGTCTACAATTACAAAGACCTAAAAATACAAATTAATTTGCTGTCTTCCGATGAATATAGTTATGTGTAATATTACATGTCCAGGTTTATCCGGTTCCATGACTTGGCTGGGTTCAATGACTCGACCATCTTCAAGAGTGATTGAGTTTCCTTTTTGCAGCTTTCCTACAGCGCAAAAATCAGATAATGCTCTGTCGTCCTCAATTGAAAAGAGACATTGCATACCATACAGAGGTCCTGGTTTTATCCCGAGCGCCTGGGCAGCCTGCGGCTTGAATTTTCCGCGCACAGTTGGACCTCGACAAATGTAGGAAATGGCAGCTGGGTAAGGCGATGTACGAGGCAGACGTTGGCGGATATACTGGAGCGATCGTGATTGTCTCGGTGATGCTTGTTGAACGGTAGCAGCACCAGTTGCATCATCCAAAGGGTGCATGCTGACTTTGGTGTCTCTAGGTGTACATTTTGCTTTCATTGTTTGTTCAGGTACTCCGTTTGACTTCGTGCGCGTAAACATTTGCTGCACCACGCTGCGTCGATAAGCATCGTTTGCATCCGGGTCTGCTAAATTTTCTTCTTCTTCTTCCAAGTTGCTTCGAGATCGCTTGATGCCAGCTACAGGGCTGCTAAAATCCTTGGGCAATACAACGACGGGGGTGACCTGAAGTGGGCCCTCGTCCGTTGTAGCAGGAGTATTGGGTAGATACTCGCGAGTCTCTAATTTCATATTGTCTCTGACAACAGCAGTTAGTATATGCAGCTTACATCCATTACTGTTGATAATTACCTGTATGAAAAATGTCGAGTGGCAGCAATAAAGTGCGTTAAATTTTTACCGCCGTGGATTCTCAAATCTTTGCCGTGTGCGTCGGCCAGTGTTAATATCA
The DNA here is from genome assembly GCF_041956525.1 of Rhizomucor pusillus. Lineage (NCBI taxonomy): Eukaryota > Fungi > Mucoromycota > Mucoromycetes > Mucorales > Lichtheimiaceae > Rhizomucor > Rhizomucor pusillus. The sequence goes on from NW_027192150.1 coordinate 853,621, forward strand.
TGCCTGGCAAACCACCCACGCAGCTCCAGTCAAGTCTCGTCAAGTAGATATTCTGCATTCGTGACAGCTTGACTTTCTCCTCAATGCATAAGCGCTGCGTGCCTTCCCGGCAATTGAACATGTAGCGTTGAGAATCATAGTGAACAATGATCGCAGGTGGTCCTTCCGGTGAAGTCTGGCCGACGACTTGAATGAATGCCTTCATTGTGCGTCTAGAAACGAGATTGTAGGCTGGGCGTGCAAGGAGAAAAGGTTTTTGCCGAAGATATAAGCAAGAAAGGTGGTGCTGCAGCGCCACAGTTGGCATAAATAAGGGCTGGCTGAAAACTGACAGCAATTTGCTTGATCCTCCCTATCATAAAATGTGTGTGTGGCTGGTTTTAGCCGCAGCTCCCTTCAGTGAGTCATTTACATACACTGGATATTGAGGAAATATTTGCGCGGTCTGGAAAATCCTTTTGCGCTTTTAGTTGGCTACAATTTGCGCCTACAGAAATCGAATTAACGTTGGACCACTGTAATCTACTGAAGTTTGACGACTTACGCTTGCGATATTCGTGCGAGCGTGCAAGCAGAGCCAGCGCAAGAAGACACCCCAGGCCGCATATAGTACAAGAATTGATAAGCCATTGGCTTTAACGTACAAGTAGCCTTCTACTTTCTTACCTCTCCTATATTTAAAAAATCAGTGCACTTGTTTCATGTAGGCTTATCGATGGAAAACTTACATTCACCTAGTGAAGACAGAATCCTCCTGAGCATCATTGCCTAACATTTCAGCACTGTGAGTTTTACTGAAAGATACATAACTGTGAAGTCCAATTATTACCAATGATGTCAGGGGAGTTGCTTGTATTCAGCATGTGTAAAGCCGCTGAATGTCTTGTAAAAGGCAATAGATGTATACCGTCTATCACCCGGCTAATGCCATTAGGGGCAATGCAAATTGTCGCCATATAGTCACGGCCTTGTACGGCTTGCCCGGCCCTATACAAAGGACACTTGGTATTCATGCATAAAGAAGCACCATGAACGGACCGTTTTTCTTCTTGCCATCCTTTAAGATGGTTGCCCTGGGTCGCACAACAGGTCCTAGGCACCAGCCGCAGGTTTGAGATGTTCTATATTCTGATGTCATGACCACGACTGTGTGTAAATGGTGCTCTTTTCGTATCTTCGTGGCCTTTTAACCGTGCGTTTGTTCCTAAACCTTGGTCGCCGATGAACATAATGGGAATAGACTTCTTCCCGGTTCCGCAAGCTTCTTTTCACGTATGCCCTTTCTGGTGGGGAGTTATAGAAATATTGTAGAGTATCACGGCGTTCACGAAATCGATCCACTCCAGATGCAGTCTCGACTTGTGCAGCCACGTCAGCGATTCCCAGGTACCTCGAGGTACTCTTTTGCTCTTCATCAATTTGTTTTTCGTCTCTTTTTCTTCGTTCTGTTTGAACTTGTCATAATCTGCAACTGTCTTTTTTAACTGTATGAATGTTTGCAGCTGTTTCTCATGCAGATAAAGAGTGAAACAACCGTCTTCCCCGGCATTTCCCGTCTTCTCTGCTTGGATAAGAGCCTGGTGTAATCATGCTCGGACATATGTACTTTTGAAATGAAAGCAATATAGACATAGCTGTATGAGCCATATCTGATCAGCACACAGAGGTGGCATGTTGGCTCGTGAAGGGCATACGACCGTCAAATAAGGTTAATGGTACCTGGAAAGAATTGAGAAGTTACATTTAATACAGTGTACGTACCTCTTGATGGACATTATACAGCTTTATCATAAATCGATACATACAGTATATGCATAAATACCCTGGACGTTGATGGCAAAACATTTTTGCAAAGTTGCACAGAACTGAACGCAGTACGAAGCTAAAGGGTGATTCCTATTTGATAAACCGTAGTGGTCAACATCTCAGATTGTTATGTCAAATTGAGCCAAAGGCCTCTCCTAGAAGCGTTTTCTAAAAGGCTCCAAATGCATTTCTAAGCGCAAAGCTGGGGACGCTTCTTATAAAGATGTATCCGGCGATGACCATTTTATCTCTATTTGTTTACAGTATTTCTTGACCAACGCAAAGTTCTCTCTGGCCAGGCGCAAAGTGGGCTGCTATTGGCGCAAAATCAGTAAGAGCACAGGGCAAAACAATGTCTCCATAAGCGCAAATTATTAGGAAAAATCCTGTAGTTGTTCTACTCTTATTATCACAATTTATGTTTTATTTTGGAACGGCTATCAATGCACAATTTTCAAGACTAGTGGCAGGATCTACGTAGTATACCAGATCTACTTTGAAGTTATGTTCTTCCAAATACCGCATTCGTCCAATATCCAAAAATCTCTTGCATTTGTATCCGATAGCCTCTCTCTCCTTGTGGTTTAATCCAGAATAGTGATTACTATCAGATGGTTTCTTGTGAGCAAAGAATATGGATAGTGCTTGTTTATGTAGGTACTTACGTAGTCTCGTCCTTGTCCTCTTCTTCTTGGACTGCACTTTGTGCATGATCGTCAGAGTCTGTGCTGCCAGCAGCGTTTCGTCGACCACAAATTGCCCAGCTGCTCATTTTGCAGAGACGTGCAAAGTTTTTAGAATCAAGTCGATGCTTTTCCAAGAACTTTGTGTTGGGATACATTTCATAGCGGCATAGCTGGTGGCAGCAAAGCGCGATAATTATTCCAGCAATCGGATTGCTGAAAGAAAATTTAGTAAATTGTTGCAAAAAAAGCCAGTAGCTATTTCATTTACCTATTGCCTGCTTTTGTTTGTTCTTCAACGTAATTCATAATACATTTAAGAGTAATATCGGTGGCACTGCCGCACAAGTGCTTCGAGAACGCAACGACCTTTTTTCGTTTACCATCCTCAGTTGTCAAAGCCTGAACTTTTGACAGCTCCAAGTCCTTGATGTCTATTGTCACACGTTGCACAGTCGATTTCGTTTTGGACAGCCCGAGCAGAACGCTGTCTGACTGGTGGAAAATCAGGGATGTTAATCGAATAGTCCCCACAGCTGTAAGTAAATCTGCAATATCCAACCTTGTTTCTAACAGTTTTGCGATCAACCAGAACGTACGTCGCCTCACCATCTTTTTCCTGGACTGCCGATTTGACGTATTCTGACAATTCACCTTTGCCAGCACCAAATTCAATGAAGCACGCTGAAGAATCGCTCAGCATGTTTGCCTTTTCCATGTGGCCTAGAAGCGAAGATTGCTGATCCAAGTGCTTTGTCTGCTTCAACGCAGACCTAAATTTGCTTATTGAGGATCCCCTTTCTTCCTATCTCTAAAATCACATCCAACCAACCTTCTGCGCTCAACTGCTTCCTGCGTGAGGATTGTTTTCTCGATCTGCGGATTTTCCTGATCATAGGCGGTGGTAACTTTGGCGATCAACTCGTCAAGTTCAGCCTTGGGCAGTTGTCCAAGCTGCACGCGAGCAATCCACGGCTGCGAATGGAGTTTCTTGTGCGAATGAATGTTCTTTTGGAACTCGATTTCTTCCTCAGATAACGGTACGGTGCAGTTGATATTGAGAGAATAGTATGCCTCTGGATCCCTCGGCCTAGAGTTGCATCGAGTTTTCATGTGGTTCTCGAGATCCTTTTCATACACTGTACTGTTGTCGATTCAATAATTGTTCTAAAATATCTTACGAGGGTGGATACCTACTGTGAGGGGTCGTACGGACAAGGTACCCGCTTCTTGTCGGTAGGGCTGTTGCTGTTTTCTTCTTGCTGCTGCAGGTGCAAGTGCTCGCCACAATATTTGTTGGTTCTTTTCGCGGGCAAGCTGCAGTATCTTCGCTTCCGCGCTACCCAAAAGTGACCTATATTTCTTTGGTCTAAGCACACCAAACGGAATCGCCTCTAAATGGCTCCAAATTTGCACTGTACATTGCTGTGGACGGTCTGGAGGTGGTGGTATCAGCTCGCCATCTTGCTGCTTGCTCTTTGCGATTTGTGAAGGTTTCAATCGAGATTCTTTTGGCATAGTAAAGGCTGGCTTGAAAGTGGCTTTGTTGCATGCACGATTTCCTGCCAAATGCAGCAGCGTAGATCAGGTCCGAAGATCCAAACCGCCCTGATATTATGCAGCAAACAATCGTTGGAGCAGTTTCAACGCAACTACTTTATTTTGAGGAAAGATTTGCGGTACCAAAGATGCTAATTAACGACAAGTACAACTAAGTTTGGTCACTGCAAAAAGAAAATGGATAGTTAGTATTAGATATTTGAATAGCTGTGTCCTTTAAGTACGTACCATCGTGAGCAAACCCATGTTGCAGTTGTCGCAGTCAGCATCTCGGCAGCACCAATGTTTCCTCTCCGTCAGTCATGCTGATTTAAATTCGATATAACTGTAATGTACTCACCAGCTGAACTGTATATGTCAGCGGTTTTTGATACCGCGAGATAGGACAAAGCAAAGTAGCAAATTTGAGGAGAAGGGAAAAAAAGGTGGCCGAGAGGAAAGCGAAGAGCAAGACGAGAGAAGGAAATAGAATCAAGAGCGGCCAAGGGAGGCGAACGAGAGAGACAAGAGGAGGCAGATGCGAACGAAGGAATGGAACGAGACTGGCTCGCGGCTTCAATGGTCTTGTATTTTGTATTAAGCTATACAAACCAGATGATATGAGTAAATGATAAATCATCTGTATTGTAGGTAATTACGGGTCACTTATCAAGATAACACATCTACCGAAAGTAGCAAAAAAGTTGAAGAGGAAGAGAATACGAGAAAAATTCTGCTCTTCCGTATTTAAAGCCTGTTTAACGGTCGTCTGTGTCCAGCACTGTTTCAAAAAAAAGATGATGTCTCCTGAAAAGAAGTCACTTCCTCCGTAGAAAACAAACCAGTTTGCCGTCTAGTAACTTTGAAGTCTATTCAATATCTTGGAGAAGACCACTTGAAGAATGGTTAAGAATTTAAAAGGAAGCTCTCCATCGCTTCTGGAACCTGCGGTAGATATACTGAAAAGCATCGCTCCGCAGCTTAACCACGTATCTCAATAATAAAAATACCATAAACTTATTGCAATATTCATTGATCTTCAGTTACACGTCTGAAAGTCCATGGCTTAAAGTCCTTCAGAGACTTTTCTAAACAGATTCTGTACCTGACTCAAAACAAATACGTATTATCATGGGGGCACCAACCATGCAGTTTACAGTCAAAAGATTGGATTCTCCTCGCCTTACGACAAGCAAAGATAAGGAAGTTTACTTGATTGCCTGCTACAACCTTTGGATCGTACTGCGTTTCCGAAACAAAGATTGATTTCTCCGCTTTTTCTTAGCCGGGCATTGGAAGCGCGGCCATATAGATCCAGTATTATAAGAAGCGTTCGAAGTTCGTGTGGTTGAGTGAGAAAGACTAAGACATCATCGGCGTAGCCCATTAGTTTTGTTACAGGTGCCGGTGGTGTTGGCTCGTGTTCGGTCGATTGAGAGGAGAGTTGTGTTGGAACTGAAAGCCTTAAGATACGCGGGGATGCTTGAATAGTTTGAAGCAACGGTTCTAAACAAAGATTGGACAGTATTGGCGATAAAATGTCGCCTTGTCGTAGTCCTCGTTGTTGTACGCAGGGCGCTGACAGATGTCCATTGATATTAACGTGGAGTTGGGTTTGAAAGAAAAGACCAAGGAGTCGGGAAAACCGAACAGCCGTAAACAAGCTTGAAGATACTGAAGGTGTATGCGGTCATATGCCTTTTCTTGATCCAACAACAAGGCAATTCCAGGAAGATTGTATCCCTGTGCCATGTCCATCAATTAATATCTACTGGATGTCCAAAAAATACTACTTTGTCTGGTCGCGAATTTTAAGTGGAAAACATTTATTTGACCCCGCCTTTTCTCGAGAGATACTTTTCTTGCTTTACAGAATTTGGTTCGGCGCGTTGTCTTTCGAGCAAGGGCACGTAATCCTTTGTCCAAATCTCTTTAGCAGCGCCCAAAAATATCTTTGTAACCTTTTCAGATTTCTTATCTTCCAGGGCGTTTGCAAAGTTCTCAAACAGAAGCGCTCTTGTCATTTGTTCACTCCATCGGGCGCGCCAGTGGTCGCGCGTACCACTCGTTGTTTCTTCCACTCGCCAATCGATGTTATCGTATGCGCAGCCGTGCAGTACTAACGGATGCGGACTAGCCAGTGGGTACTGGGGCTTGCCCGTAATCTGGTCCACATCCAACAAGTCCTTGACGATCTCGGGTTTTTCGAGTCTCTGGCCAACCAGAAGCAATATAGAGACCATACATCTAACTTGATGCCACAGGAAAGCACTTCCAGTGACCTCGATTCGACCAAACGTTGAAGTGACTGGTCGGATATCCGCAGCGTAGATCGTGCGACGATAGTCCTTGACGTTTTTGGCAGGATTAAACTTGCAAAAATGCCGAAAATCTTGGTGGCCGAGGAAATGCTTTGCCGCTTGCTGCATTGCTTCAAGATCCAATCCATCCGTTGGTATGTAGTAATGGTATGTTCGAGACTGGCAAGCGAATCGTGCGTTGAATTCTGGAGGCACAGGTGCCCACGCCCAAACTCGGATGTCATCAGGCAGTTGCCTGTTTAGCATCGCAAGGTACGGCAGTTCATTGTTGTTATTGGAGCTGCGACGCACGTTAAGCGCAATGACCTGGCCCAATCCACTCACGCCAGTGTCCGTTCGTCCGCACAGAGAAAACTCGCATGTCGAAAGGTCTTGTATCAGTTTACATTTTCTCAATGCTTCCACCAACTTGCCCTGAACGGAAGGGAATTCATCCTCTTTGTGGGAAGACGTAAAGCCGTAATAGTCCCAGCCGAGGTACGCAACCTTGAATGCAACTCGCTGCTGCTGGACTTGAGAAAAATCATATGGACGACGACGCTCCTCTACGTACACCGCTGCTTGTGCCTCGTTGCTATGTCGTGATTCCAACCGAGCGAGTCGTTCCACGATCTCTTTCCGGGTAAGATCACCGTACGGTTCAGCTTTCAACTTTTGTCTAATCAGCCTCCATGATTTTGCAATTGCCCTGAGGCTCATGGATGTGTAAGCTAAAGTAATAAAAGAAATTAAAACTGTGTGGCTGGAACATGCAGTTGATGGGTGCGCTCCCCTTCGGTACGTTCCTAAATGGAGCGATCGTTATTTCTCTTACAGGCATAGTATATATTCTAATTGGAATATAGATTGTTGTCTGTGCCTAAGATTACATACAAGAATACCACTCAAATAAACCATTTAGATACAAATTTATGAGAAAGTGCATAGCATTTTTGTTCGTCTTTGTTAGAACAGTTTGGTTCAACTTTTGCCACTTTGCATATCTGAACTTACTGTATGTAACGATATGTATCACACTACATATTGTTAAATACAAGTTTTGGACAGGCTATATATTGGCAGAAACTGATTGTCGAAAGTAGATTACATAATAGTCGTCTCCAAGCATATGACCTGTCAAATGCTTGCTGGTGACAATCTCTGGTCGCGGGGATTTCAAAGCCCCGCTAGATTCAGGCCGATCAGCGTTGCACAGGGCAACATTCTTGTTCCCGTTCTTATTACAGAAACAAGAAGGTGGCCCATGACGAAGCCAACAACCGATTTTCGAAACGCGATTATAGAAAACCACTGGGTAATCTCACGCTACTTGGCTTCGCATTTTTGAGCTTGCTATTCACAGACGATTTGTTACCATCGTCACACGTATAGAACGATCCACCGCAGACGGTAAAGCACAACAGCGGCGGTAGCAACGTTGAATAAGCATTTTCTTACCAACTTCCTCGTCTACCCCACTTTAGATTTTTGAAAAATCAAAAGATGCGAATAGTGGCACCGCGGAAATGGAAACAAAAGATGTCGCAGATACTTTGACAGCTATCCTGGACCAGTGTCAAGCAAAGATCACTGTGAGTTTCGTGATAAATGACATACTCACACTATAATCTTGACTGATCGTTTCTTTGCAGTCAGGGCCTAACAAACGTGTGTTAGCGGATACGACGCAGAGGATCAACGGGATGCTGAAAGAATTGAGAGAAGAACAGATCTCCCAGCATGTTCTTCACTCGTTATCTGGGTTGAGTCATGGTAAGCACCACCGCTCATTTTTCTGCAAAACGATGGGATGATCTGATTATTACTCTTCTGTTTCTGTATCAGCTCTGCAGGCAAAGGAGTGGGAAAAGGCAGCAGAAATACACACAAAATTGATGACCACAGAGTACGATAAACACGGCTCATGGCTCTTGGGCTTGCGACGTCTGATAGATCTGCACCAAAAAGCGACGTCCTCCTGACATGCCACTGCTACAAATTTCACTGTGACAACAGCAGCAATAACCGAACTTTTTATAATATCTTACTAGACTTCAAAGAACAAAGTTACATTTTTTCGACAACAACCAAAATGTATCTGGTTATCAATACAATATGTTATGTGCATTAGATATAAACATCAGTGCATACATGTAACAAGAAACCATATACCTTAGTTGAGGGCAGTGCGTGTGGAGGCGTGGGCGGGGTACATTTTGGCGCAAAAACTCCGTGACATCACAAATTTTGCCGGTCGTTCAATACATCCCCTCACAAACATCGTTTTAACCTTGAATATGGCCGCCGAAGCCGATTGGGAGTACCCGCAACATCAAAAGTTCGAGCGGTATGCAGCGTATAATTTAGGGGAACACAAATTCCGAAAGAGCAATTCCTGACGCACCAGGTCTGTAGAGTGCCCACGCTCGAAGAGGTCGATCCTAAAGATCACAAAGGTGAGTGAAAGAAAGGGACTGAGTTCATGGGTTTTGCATTCGACCGTTGTTAACATTATTTTTTTTGCAGCCGTGTACGCAGCACGCGCCCAAAAGATTCGTGACGACTGGGTCAAGGCTATGGAGGCCCGTATCATTAAGGAAAAGTTGGACGAATGCTACCGAACTGAAGGTGTCAACCACTGTATGTATACTCTTTTGGGCAACGTGAGAGCGTTAGACAGCCAAAGAAGAAAACTCAAAACGCGACTTTTTATAGACCAAAACTGCCGCGACTTGGCCGATTTGTACATCAAGACCATCAAAGAAAACAAGGTGCGAGGTTTCCGCACTAGCAACTCATAGAGACAAAACAACGACAACAACAATACAATTCCGTTTGCAGCTTTATTATTTCTTGTTGAAAAGACCTTTTTGCAGCCATTTTGGAACGTTGCCAGCAGTTTTTTTGGATGACGACGTGCCAGAGGATGTACTTGCATTTGAAGACGTTGTGGTGAGAAGTGGTGGAGAGGGTGTAGGGCTGGACATCGGCTCGGCCATATCACGATAAGCTTGAGTCAGGATCGGTGCGCCTGCGTACGTAAGGAAAAGTCAGCTTTGGATTATACACCGGGGAGGGAGGACATTCGTTTTTTACCTTTGTCCACTTTATCGATCCAAACAAAAGTTACGTTCGATGCTGGAGCCAATCCTGCCTTGTACAGCGTTTGAAGCGGGTCGGTGAGTTTGATGCGAGGCGGCAGGCAGAGCAAGAACTTTTTATCTGGCATCTCCAATGTCGACCGCACAAAATCGTACAGGTCGCCGACTAGTGAGAGAAAGTTCTGGTTAATATTCTATTCTCACTCTCGCATCATTTTTTTCCACAAATATCTTGAGGCAATTACCGGTTTCTTTTGACTGAAACACTGCTTGAAGTAATAATCTGTCAGGGAATCGCACGCGGATGGTCGCTTTTGGGTATTTTTTCATGCGTTCCTGTTCCTCAGCATTGCGCATTTTTTTTGTCTTCAAGGGACTACGTAGTAATATATGCATTAGTGTATATTCACACACGCCCAATTGAATCGAATTGCATATTACGTTACCTGTTTTCGAGCTTTTCTCGCCGTGCAACGTGCGACTGGTACAAACTCTTGACTTCATTGGAATCGAGCTTGTAAAAGGACTCTGGAAGGTCACCTATTCAAGGGACGTCAGTTCTCCACATCTTGTCGTCGTCCGGTGGTGCGTTGCATCTACCGATTGGTTGCGCTGTAGAAGGTGGAATTAGGACTTTGATCTGGCGATCAGGAGTTTCTGGTTGTGGCTGCTGTTGCTGCTGTGCGTTTGTATCGTTTGAAGCAGTAGTATCCATCGTTACGCAAGCAGGAAAGAACCAGACCAGTTTCCTTTGGCGGGTCCCAATTTCATTCAATAGTGACCAACAAGGTGCTAAACAAAAGGGATTCATATTTGACAGTCTATTGTTATTATTATCATTGTCTAGATATATTACAACACTTTTTCTTTCTTTGCTGTAACCAAGAGATTAATCAAGAATATTATTTCTTCTTTCCAGTGACTAATTGAAACAATGTTTAGACTCCTGTCTTTGCAAGCGATCACAACAAGAATAACGAACTTACCATTGAACTGCGGATAACGGATAGGAAGAGAAGAGATATTCTGAGTATATAGATGCAAAAGATGATAAATTATTGATATGATTTACCTTAAAGTACATGATATCACCATCTTCGACAACGTAGTCTCGTCCTTTTGCAAGATACTTTCCAGACGAACGAACGTTTGCTTCGTTGCCAAGTTCTTGTAGGTCTGCAAATTTCATGACTTCAGCCGATATGAATCCTCGCTCAAAATCAGTACTTTGTGGGGTGATCAGTGACAAGGGATAATAAAAACCCAAAACCGAGCTAATAGCTTACTGGATGATGCCTGCTGCTTGCGGGGCTTTTATAGAGTTCTATCCAAAAGGCGCATCGTTACCAAAACTTTTCCCCCATTGCTGCTTCAGCTGAAAATCGGTCTTACCCTCACAGTCCATGCTCGAACTTCGTCTGAACCAGCAGTAAAGTAGTGAATCAAGCCCAAAGATTTGTAGCCAGCCAAGATGATGTGCGGCAGCTGCGAAGAAGCACCGACCTGCTCTAAAAGAGCATCAGCTTCTTCTCGCGGCATATCTGCAAGCTGTTTTCTTCGAGTTAAATATTACCATTAATTCGACCACGATAGCGTTAACTTGCCTTTGATTCAAATGAAACGGACAGAGGGATAACAAGATCGCCCTTGTTATTTGTGTCGACCCATTCCTTGATTTTTGGTATCCTGCATCATCAAATACTCAATTAATGCTTTGTTTCTCTCTTTGTTTACCGGTTCTTATTACCATGGATTGCTCGAAGGATCGTTCAAATAATCATCCTCACTCATGTTGCAAAGATACACGACAGGCTTGGCCGTCAGTAGATGCAAAGAGTTGATCACATCGACTTCGGCTGCATTCCAGTCACCCTTTCTCACATCATTGCCTTTTGCCATAAAGTTTGCTACTTTTTCTACCACTGCCTGCAATTGATTAATAAAAAATATTGTTGGTACAATGGGGGACGTTACTTCGTACCAATTGGTCCTTTTTGCTAGCCACTTGCTTGGCAGCTCTGCTGAGATCGTTGATGTGGCGTTCAAGCATTTCTTCGTCCTTGAGTCGTAATTCATCCTGGATAATATCCAGATCTCGCAACGGATCGACAGTGTCTTCCACGTGTGTGATATCATCGTTTTCAAACACTCGCACTAGGTGGTAGATCGCATCCACTGATGCTACGTTGGAGAGAAATGCGTTGCCTAGGCCGGCACCTTGCGCAGCTCCGCGGACCAAACCGGCAATGTCGAGCACAGTTAGCTAAACAAACTTTTGATTTATCACTCTTTTTCTCTTCTCTTTGCAGCGATACAATGATCTTACATGCGCCGGGGTTTGTTTCTTTGGCTTGTAGACATTGCACAACCAATCGAACCGAGAATCAGGTACATGGACACGCGCTTCCGATGGATCTTTGGTAAAAATAATATAAGCCATTTGCCTCAATATCTTATGGATTGCAACCCTACCGATGGTACAAAATGGGTAGTTCTCTGCAGGCACACTGCTGCTTGTCAATGCATTGAACAGAGAAGATTTGCTATTATACACATTTAAGTGTACGTTCGATGATTTAGAATACTACTAGATCAGCAATATTCCCACTCCTCCCTTTCAACAAAAGACACGGAAAAAATTAAAATGCACTCGTTGCCCTGGAAACGCTACCCTATATTTGGAAGACCAACAACGCCCATTTTGAGATTATTCGAAGGTCGACCCAGGAGAGGCTTCTCGGCTGCAGCAGGAGTGTCAGCTTTACGCTTGGACTTTTTTGCGCATACAGCTGTTGAAATCGAGAATGCCGCACGCTGGCCACATGAGCGTACGAACGGCAGAATGCAGGTTGCCATGTCAAACTTGCAAGAAAGAATCAATTGCTTGTTCGGACTTTGCCACCACCAGTTGAGGAATGAATTGAGTGCTGTACAGCAGTGCTAGAAGTTGAATTTGATCAGACTCAACGAAAATGGGCCACCAGTCTCCAAAGGAGTCAAGACAAAAAGTCTGATGACCAAGTCGCCAAGAAGGCGTTGAAAGAAGCTGGCTTTAGGATCAAGAAATTTATATATAAGCATGTCGATTGATGACCTTTCTTCGTTTCTATCATACTTTCTCTGTTTATTAAGGAAGACGCTCGTCAACGAACTATCCTGATTCAAACTTACGTGGACTGGGAAGGTTCATCAAAGATTCAACAGGAGGACAAGCGAGAGGTGAAAGAGCAAAAGGAGAAGCAGCACATTGAGTCTACCAGCGACGATGCACCCTCGGGAAGACTCATGGTCCATACCGCACCAGAAACGACGAGAAGTTTGCCAAGCTACTCATGTTCCTGCAAGAAAACAAAGGCATGTCCATCAAGAAGGGTGCGCAGCTGTCAATCTCCCATATTCGACAGCCAAACGACGAGTGGATCAATGGAGCGATATGCAAAGCTTGATGACGATCACACGGTTTTCACGCTTTTGCTTCAAGTAAAATTTCAACCGATGGGCAACATCTATTTTGACTTATCTACTGTAGCAACGCCTTCAGTAGGCTATGATTTGTATGAAAGATTAAAGCGTACGCATCAAGAAGCAACCGGCCAGGTACGGCGTCAGTATATAGATGCTATCATCGACAGGAGCCATTTTTTGCTGGAAAAAAAAAAGCAGATTACATGAGCACATTTCAAAATAATGGCTGAAGAGAATCATGCATCGCATCCAACTAGCTTACTGTATCTGACATTGCAAAACTTTTTCCAAGTTCTTAGCAGACTCGCAAGAAAGAATAATACTTGTTGCGTAATCCAATAATTTATTCTTATTCAATGAACTGCATCTGGGTCGTTTGACCGTTGGGATGGACCAAGCGCAGCACGACGCGCTAGACAACAAAGCTTTGTCATAAATATATCATTGCATCTCGGGAACGCACAACGTCACGTAGATGGAGGCAATACGGTTGACATACTGCAGGATATCCACTCTCCACTGAGGTAAAGTGCGAACCTGTTCGTGGACCGATTGCGAGCAACCGGCGGATAACAGGCGGGCCCTTACTCATCAGCATGTAGGACTTGTCAACTGGGCACCGAGGCAGAGGGTGGAACCAACCGACTGGCGGACAATAGACGAGTTCCGCCCTCACATCACCGACCCGACGCGAGGAAATGAGTCGGATAGCATCCAGCATCGATAAGAGATACTAAATGAGGGTTCCGTCCGTAAGTGATTTGGCTTCTCATAACAAGGCGGAAAAATGTACTCTTGTGAAGCTGATTGAGTAGCAATCCAGAAAACTTTTTTGCGTCAAAACCGTGGTCGCTTACCACGTTGCAGGAGTGAAGAAGCAATAGTTGCCAAGTTACATACTGCGCTGCCTTCATGATCAAAATGTCTTGATATCAGTTAGAGCCAACCATTCAACCACTCTTTCCACTTCGTAATTATCAGCCTTGCTCTTTGTTTCATTTGAAAATTTGAACAGATCATGTGTGAAATCAATATGATCAGTAGTAATACAGGTCAACCTCCTCACTGTCTTCTGTATCGTCTGCTGATTTTCTCCTTTTCCGTGAAGCCGTAAAGAAAGTCTCGGGGCTTGGTAGTCTCTTCGGTATAGCAGTGCCCAGCAAATCAGACATACGCTGTTGTTCAATCTTTCGGCAGACGGCGGGTACCACGATGCATTGCAGTTCCAAGCAATGTTTTTTCCAGAAGAAAAGCAGATTCAAGGCCGACTGAATATCTCCAATGTCTTCGATGTATCGAGGTATCTTGATGGTGCCAATTCACTTGACAACAAACAAATCATCGACTTGTTTGATGAAGAACATGTATCCAGCAAACCCTGCATGGATGTGAATAACACAGGATTGCCGCATGCATACGCTTTTTGCAGAAAATAATGCTGCCTCCCACTGAAAATTCATGTCGCGTTCTCCCAGAAATAGATCTCATCCGCTGACAAAGCAGATATCGCATATCCAGAAGATCTGGTCGCGTAAAGCTTAGCATATCGAGAAGTATATAAGTACGTTAAGCGTTTTCCGGCCCAGCTTTCCTCCTTCATAGCACACACCGTACGTTCAAGGTATCACATCGCCAGATGAGCGTTCAGTTTTTGCTATGAAAATGGGCAAAGCGCTGTCGTCGATGAGCATGGCAGACTCGAGCCCATGGACTATGTCGTTAACGGGGAGCAGTATGCTCTTGAAACGGTAAGTTCGTACACACAGTATTTACACGATATGCCTCGCGAGAGGACCGCGAGTCAAATGTCATGCAAACCAAAGACGCAAAGAAGGATGTAGACGTTCATATGAGAGAAGCGCCTGTCAAGCGAGTGTACACGCTCCACATGGACCAGAATAAGGCCAGATTTTTCAAACTGTTGTTTAAGAAATGTCTGAGTGGGCCAAGCAGTGTGAGGACGATCCGAACAGCATCTTTTTAAGAAGCGTAAGAAGAATGGTCACCCGCATATCCTCGGCGAGGAACACAAGAAGGTCATTTCGGAGTGCATTGATGAGGATCTTTCGGCTGCCGTGGTAAGTTGATGGAGCGAATGCTTCAAAGGTTTGAAGTCGTGAGGATGCAGTGTAACCTGTCACTCAAGAAGGCCCTGTTTCAGCCTGTGGACAGGAATAGCGAAGAGAGCGTCTTCTTTGATGAGTCTGCCTTCCACGTAAACATGAAGCGGAGTGTCCTGGTCAAAGAGAGGCTCCCCTGGAACAGTTACAGTGCCCACAACACGAGCAAATACAACCACCATCTTGGGTGCAATCTCATTAAACGCGGCCTGAGACATCCACAGCCTCCGATCAAGAGAAAGTGCAGAGGTTATGCTGAATAATCGAGCGCATGAGCTGCCACAATGCATCACCTCAGCTTTCTGAAGGCTATGATGGATGAGATGGATAAGTATTCGCAAATGAAGATCCATTACTTCGTAATGGATAATGCCGTATACGATATTGGAACACTGTACTACAAACTTTTATTGATAAAGGGAAAAAACTCGCATCTTCTCATTCAACGCTTTTTCCAGTATTTTTTTTTTTCTCGTTGGTAGCTTGTTAACGCTGAGGTTAATTAATGTGGATGCTGCTTCTTGTAGCTCGCGTTGCTCATGTGCAGCCGTTATCGTCTGCAATATGTAGTGTAACGCTGGTGTAAAATAGCCCGGAGAATTTGACAACAAAGATGTATTGCTGCAAGTCCTGGATGGCGCCAACAATATCACTGGATACTATGTCAACTTCGTCTGATGGCCATTCAGGCGTGCCGCCGGTCATTATGGGCCACAGGAATTTACAAACAATGATTGTAGCTTTTGCTTTTGGAAGTCGCTATAATTACGAGTCAATAGTTGTGACGAAAATGCCATCACGGCACTATACGAGCTGGAGCTGCTGCCTGTAGGCAGTATATACAGAAGTTTGTCACCAGTAGCCATTGATATTGCAATTGTAAACTGCCTCTGGATAGGCGAGCGAAAATGCGTCCCATAATGGTTTGATATTCTGAGTCATGTTTGGGTTGGTGTTGTTGACATACTTCCCCATCACGAGCTGGCATATGCTGTACTAAAATGCTTGGGAATAGATATATGTGAGTATGCCTTCGTTTGCATGGGCAATTACGTATGCATTTACGAATATCTGCGCTCGGACTACAACCTCTCGAACGAATATGCAAAGTTGTCTGATCCTTCTTGTAGGGTGTCGTGGTATTCTTGGCGAACTATCGCATCAAAGGCAATCTGCAGTGTAAATTTCTTCTTGTTTCGTGCCAAGAACTTGCTTCATTTTGTCTTTGAGTGACATATGTAGGCTGGTTCGGCCAACTGGTTGATCTGGCGCTGTTATGGCCACTTCCTCCGCAAGAGCTGCAGACTGGACTAGAGCTTACCACGATTCGTGGGTTCTGGTTCGTCCTATCTCTCTGCAACCGTCCTTTCTTTTTTCACGCTTTGCGTCTGGATCATCTGGCTCGTTCCGCCGTTTACGTTTAGATTCTATGAATGCCAGACATGAATTTACGTACGTATCAAATTTAATAAAAATCTATACCTTTCTTCTCATACCGAGGACAGAGTCTATTCCTTTTGGTTTTATGCCTTGTGCCGTTACAATCTCTGAATACTATTGCACGGTACATATCCCATGAGTCTGCGGATTAAAACTGGACTGGGGTCCTGTGTGGTGGTACCTGTATCTTCCTGTTCCTCCTCTTTGATGAGCGTTTAGCCCAGACATATACAAATGCCCTTTTCACTTTTAGGCCAATAGTTTGTAGAATATACATAACAGTAGAGCAGATACAGTGCTGATACAATCATGTAAAAAGAGATCCGAAGAACAAGGTGAAAGAAAATGAACACTATGTTTCATAGCAGATTACGCAAGCTCTTACGTTTTTAGGGATCAGAAGAATTGATTGTAGTTTATGAGTAGTCCCTACATTGCTTATCTTGTATGGGAGCTTTGAAAGATAACTTCGTTCTGTTGATGAACTTATTATATGTATATGACCAAAAATTATGCAAGAATTGGGAACATCATAGTCTTCTGGCATAGCCATCATTTTTGGAAGTACTAAATGACTATAGTAAGTTCATTATCTAATTGCTTTCGTTTGGAAATATCCGGAATAGTATGTAAAGTCATATAGCTTTGTGTTAGTGTCTTAATTTACCACCCGGATTCCAAGAACTGAGGGATTATCTACAAGCATATGGTCCCAACGGCTTATCCGCATGTCAAGCCCACGTTGATCTCTGTGCCAAGTGCCAACCTTATTTTACATACACTAGCCTTCGTGATTATAACTTTTATTATTGATTATTCATTTTTCTCCTGCAACTGTCTTGCTGCGAGTTCCTGAAACAAAAGATTAATGCCGTTCAATCCATGTTGATAGTGAAGCCAACGATGTATCTAGGAATCATCAAAGAGGAGGCGGCGCAATTAATTCCTAAAAAAAGCCTGTCATCCTTGGTGTCGAGGCGTTCCTCGTACAAATGCGATGGTTAAACGACAACCAATCGAAAGTTTTTATACTTAAAGTTGGAAAAAGTATGAGGAACTTGGAGAAGCCATTGGAGATATTGCGCAATCTACTCGGTCATCGTAAGGTTGTACACGCAGAAAGTTTAAAGATATAAATGATCACGTACCTTCCAACCTTCAGGTTCTACCTGCAGGCCCCAGGATAATATTAGAATTATCCAGTACGGATCCCCGGCGTAGGAAGACATCCCACAGTTCAACGTCCCAGGAGCTGCAGTTGCGCATAGCACTACCGTTTTAACGACGGGACCAAAGCGATCCACGCAGCAGCGATTGGCAGAGCAGCTGACAGAATATTTCCACCGAGCATGTTCCTAAGCGGAAGACAGGAAGCAGGGAGAAGGGCGGAACAAGCATTGATGGCAGGCACACCACGGCGCAGCCCTTCGACGATAAAGAAGCAAGAGCAATGCTGCCAGAAGAAATTGTTATTGAACATGCAACGCAAACTATAACTTTTTACTAGTGTTTTTCACAGCGCAAATAATTTGGGAAAACCCAGTAGTACGGTCGTCCCACAGGTATCTATACATGCCCTTTTTCGCTTGGAGGAACGCAAGTCCAAGACGAGATCAGCTGATGATGTAATACCGTCGAGAAACGGGACGCTGTAAGAGTATTCTATGTATGTAAATACATATGAGCAGATTAGTTATATCACCCACGTGAGACATCCTGAAACAAGACAGGTTTCTGGTCTGGTGTCCCCGAAAGGAGAGAGAGGGAACCCTTCGCTGCAAAAGGTTGTCAATCGCCTAACCTTTGTCTACTGCATACACATTCAAAGACATCAACTTTTGTGATATTCACACGTCATCTGTGTTACTTTACAGAGCCGCATGACAGGTAGAGATCATTCCCAATCATTTGTTGCCGCGAAGCGCAAAAAGGAACGTTGTCTTTACGTCAAGAGATCTCGCTGAATGTGTACAAGTGGCATAAATTGTACTAGCATTAGATGTATATCGATAAAGGATATATGTATAATCTTGTGTAAACTTTATTACGTGTTCATCTATCTGTCAGTGCAAGTAGAAGTGAGCCAGGGGCACACATCTTTTGGTGCCGTCAAAAGATACAAGCGGCGGGCGCATATATGCATTTCAAAACTGACGAAGAAGGTTGTCTGCTACATACTTTTTTATCAGTTTGCGTTTTGCGTATGTACATACATTCATTTGACAAGCAGCGTTTTCTGTGCTACCCAGTGCACGATCCCTTTTCAAGCAGCAGTGTTCCACTCTCCCCCAACTTTCTCTTCTGTCTCTCCTCACTTCCCCTTCTCTTTCACTCACTCGCACACCTTTTCTCTCGCGCAACTTCCTTTCTTTCTTTCTGTCTGTTACGGCCGCAATGTTGACACAAGAGTACAGTCCTGCTGCTGCTGCTCGGGTCCACCATCCTCCTTCCTCCAGTGCTGTCACCGGCTACTCTACTCTTGACAAGATCGACGCTGAGGCCAGCTCCATCTTGATCTCGTTGGCGAATCATGAAACTACTCGAGTTCACGGCAACAAGGTAAATACGTGTATTTCTCAACAATGTTGGGCGGATCTAGTTTCCTAACGACGACGGCGAGTTATCTCAGCGTGACACAATGGAACCGGAAAAGACAAGAACGTATCCTTCCGTTAGCAGCAATAACAACAGTAGCCAGCAATCGTCGTCGTCAATGTCAATAAGCAACTTGGTAGGCGGTACGTTGGCAATCGGACAAAACCGGGGCGTGTGCATGTATATATATTTCTCTTATTCAGGAACGGTTTTAGGCGGCCCATCTTCCTCTTCTGCATTGACGCGGGTGAGTCTGCTGATCTATATTTTGCCACATGCCGCATCAGCGCCGCGTGTGAAACCGCAATGCCATCTTTTTTTATTCTAAATTGCTTGTTTTCCCTTTTAGCAATACACAAAACAGCGTGAAAGATCAGGTATTGTGTGTGGGACAGACCTCTTGCAAGCAGGGAGAAGAAATATACTCACGCGGATGTAACATAAGATATATCGAGAGATCATGGCGGCGACAACGACAACGAATTAGCGTCGGATCCCATCATGCTGTTAGCTGCAGCTGCAGCTGCCATCGACGGGCGCACAGCTGATGTTGACGCTAGAATGCGCAAATCAGGTACATTAATTGAATTCTTACCATGCGCTGCATCTTGGCTTTCCATTAAAAAATACGTCTATATTTAGGTTCCTCTCCTCCTCCTCCAACACCCTTGAGAGCCAGGAGCTACTCGGGTAGTAGTCACAGTCTTCGAACTAGGAGAAAGCCTGTCAGCTATAACTATGAACAGCTATCTGATGATCAAGATGATAAACCCACACAGTCAGTGAGCAGCGATCATTGGAAAAATGGTGGAGACGAATATCTTCGGCGTCGGCCCAGTGGCGGTAACCATGTACGTATATGCAACACGGAGAAACAGTATATCTGGCTTGGTGCCACTGACGTTTCCTGCATATATAGCAGCGTTCAAAACGCACGACCGATACTATCACGATGCCGCGGCATTACGTTTCCATGGTAAGAACAAAGAAACTAAACTTTGCCATGCCCCATCTTACATTCGCTACTTTTTTCCACGCAGAAACATGATCCAAGAATTAAGAGGAACGCAATGCATGCGTACATCACATACATGATATTCAATGATATGACACGAGCAGCGGATCGTCCACCGGTATGCTAGAACGTTTGCTAAACTCACGATTGAAATGACAACGTTAATCTTGCAATTATATTTCAGAGGCCACGTTCCTCCCCGTCGCATGGCCACGTAGAGAAAACGACGGAAGCAGATTCACGTCATTTCGCGACAACAGCGAAAACACAAAGCACCGGTCTGGCAGCACGTACCGGATACCAATATGCACACGGAAACGCTAGTATTTCGAACGCACAGACTTATTCTTCTCCTGTCAATCGAAGCCAAGGAGGAGAAAACTCGTGGCAGAATAAGCAGCAGTACCACCATTTACCGTTGGAGCACGCGAGCCCGAGCAGCTCCTCCGTGATGGGTCGCCCGCTAACGACCTTTTTATTACGCGAACATGGAACGTATGCGGACAGGAGAGTAGTACATGAACAATCATACTATACTGCTCCATCTCGCAACCTTGCTGCCGCATCAACATCCACTCTCGCGCACCGTTAAGCCATCTTCCCACTCTTCCTTCTCTCCTCCCGACGACATTCTATACAATCATGTATGTACAGACAGCTGCGTTGTATACCGTATACATAAAGCTACCGAGTAAATACTTGCGTCTGCTGAGGTCCACGGCGGGCTTCAGCTTGTAAATGCTTTCTTATTTGTAAAACGAAAGAAAAAAAGACAAGAAATCGGCACCAATATGTATTTACAGTTCTTGAGCGCGCGGGATCTTTACTCTTCGTCCTCGACGAGAGTCATGGCAATACGGTCCAAATCTCTCTGACCGTCTTGAGTGATGCGGCGGCCACTTTTTAAAACTAGTCAGTAAACTGCAATGTATAAATACAATCCAGAGTAGTGATGATTATTTACCCCTTCTTGTCCTTTTCCAAGACACCAATCTTCTCGAGGGACTGGAGAACCTTGCGGTTGACGGAAGCGGAACCGTCAACGTGGTGGGAGGGGCGAGTGCCACGGTTGACGCGGCCACCATGGACCTTGCAGAGAGCACCGACACCAACGCTCTTGCGAATGTAAATGTGGCGGGCGACAGAGGCTAAACGTATGAACGTTTAAATTTTAACATTCAACAGCAATGGCAGTATGCAGCGAGCTTACCGGCACGAATGAAGTACCAGTCGGGGTCGTAGGGAGCCAATTCCTTGTAGGTACCGGTCTTTACAATGTCGACCCACTTGGGGACTTCGAGCTTGCCAGTGCGCTTCAAGTAGGCAGCGTAGGCCTTGATGAATTCTGGTATCCGGTTGAATGTTCAGGAACAAACTGAATGCGTTTATTACACTCGCACTATAAGCGTGAATTACCGTGAGCGTTAACGTCCTTGACAGTGATACCACCGGCCATGTTGAGCGAGCAAGCGAGTGTGTGTGCGTGTGCAACTGCGAGCGAGAAAGAGAAGGAGAGAAGGGCGGGTTTACTGATTTGGGATGCCAAAATTTTTTCGCTCGTCGGCCACTTGATACCCAGCCAGAAAGAAAATTGTGTGCATTTTTACTTACAAAAGTGATCATGGTAAATAATAATTATAATAATAAATAGTAATAAACTTATTTGTAAACTCTACTGTTAGACAAGAAATTTTGATGAATTCTTATTGACAAAGGCAGTGACATCCTTTGATAGGTCTGTTCGCATGACACGCAGCAACCGGCCGACTTCTGGGTTGCGCAGTGCCAAGAACAACGGCTTGATGGATCTGCGATAAATACATTGAATGGTGAGTTCAAAACCTTGTTGGAAGCACCAGCCGTCCTTACCTGTAGATATCAAGACCGGTGTCTCCAAGGCGCATCAGTGCATAGTTGAGAATGGGCTGTATTGCCCAGGCGATGGCTGCTCTTTGCAGTTTCTTTGTCAATGTCAGGTCCGGACGTTTCCTTGCCATATGCACGAGATACAACAGCGCATACAATCCGTACAGCAGCGGTGCAACGATGGTAGCGACAATGATTTTCCAGGTTGCCAGTACGTCTGTGCCGGCAATTTTGACAAGCGATCCAGCCAGCGCCTCTAATGGATAAATATATTTAGCTGTGGTCGACATTTCGCTTTTCTTTCTCTCTTACCTCGCTGTTTCTTTTTACTGATGACTTGAGTTATCCAGATTAAGGGTAGGTTCATAATTAAGCTACTCAATGTGTAATTCAGTTCAACGGTAAGCGTAAAGTTTTCGCTCTAGTACTTACGCAGGTGCACCCAGACTGCCCAGGATAGATAGCTTGAACAAGCGACGAATTAGCAAGGAAAGCGCACGCATTGGCGTAATATCCAGCTTGTACACTTGATGGTCCTTGATGCCGAAGAATGTCAGCGTATCACTGTACAGTTTCACTTTGCGCGTTAAAGCTTGCAGTTCTGGATCATCTTTGAGTTGCGTCCACGCAGACGCAAAGTTTCGGTTTAGTTGCACGACCTGTTGTAGCGTTATCTTGGAAGGTTGATACAATCTTCTAGCCGCTTTAATAATCTATGTATTGGTATTTAATCTACCAGCCAGCAACAAAGAGTTATGTAACGGGAAACATACCATGAGGGTATCGTAATCGGGAGCATTGATCGTCACAGTCTTGAAGGCTTCGTCGCTGATATCCATAACATGTGTCACTGCGTCCCTCTTGTCCCGGCCTCCTCTCTTGAACTTTTCAACGTCTTCCTTGTCGATGGATAACGGTGGTGCAAACGATACGACTGCGCGGGAACGGAACATGTGAGGGTGGAAATAATTTAAGCCTGCGTACAATATCATATCGTCTTTTTCAGTTATACATAAAAGCCGCTGTAATGGCCAACGACTTGCCTACAGGTACAATCTTGATATCCAAACCAGGGTATTCTGCCATCGCCCCGAGCGCCATGACAGCGAATCCAGCTAAATCAAAGTGAAAATGATGAGCAAAAAAGATGCAAGATCAAGGGAAAGAAAAGACAAGATCTTTTTTTGGGCAAGAATAATATCATTTATTCTATATTGATTGCGACGATCTTCTTCTTGCCTTGTTTGTTTACCTTTGAGGGGCAGCATCTCTGGCCGATCATGACTACCGCCTTCGGGAAACACGGTGATACATTCGCCTTTCTCCAGATACTCGTGCACTTCGCGGTAGACGGGTGTCTGGTCGACGTGCGGTGCGATGCGAAAAGAAGTCATTGTAGAACCATTTGCTGCTGCCTCCGGAATAGGGATAGGATGAGTGAGAACAAGACTGGTGTCAGACAGCACCTGAGCAACGTGCCCCTTGTATCCGCGGCCGAAAATGATGAAATCGCGTGGTGCGAGCTCACGAGTGAAACAAGTACCGTGACCATGCAGCGTAAACGGATCAGACGATGGATCGTACGATATCAAGCCTGTGCCGGGATGGACAATGTCCTGCGGTCGGACTACAGGGATAGCACTCAGGATCTTGCCGACGTGGCCAATAAGCGGCCTGTCATAAGAGACACGCGCCATCAAAACGTACGAGTGCCGAGGGTTTCGGCTCAGAAATACCATACCATCCGTAAACTGGTTTGCGTGAGGACCGACGATGAATATGCAGGGACCACAGGAAGGAACGTTATGGATGCCGGTAGTTTGAATCTCGCGAAAGAATAGGTGAGACAGTGTGCGAAAGGCGACGCGGAAGGCGCGGTAAACGACAGGAGGCTCTGGTGCTGACAATGACGAGCTCATTGAACTTTAGATTTAAATGAATGGAAACGGGAAATCAAGGAAAGAGGAAAGTCTGTTGTCGTTGTCTAGCCATTTTAATTAGGCATGTGATTCATCAGAGTTCATTTTTTATGGTAAAAAAGATGACGGGCTTCTGGGGACCTTTCAGACAAGCAAGTGGACATGATTTCCTTTCAAATCACTATTCATCGTTGCATACGGGCGCATATACATCTCATTCTCAAAACAGCCTGTCTGGAACAAAATTGACAGAAATGATATGATACTCGAAGAGCAGCGGCTATAACCCATGCTGAGAAATTGATGCTTGTTGTTGCTTCTATATCTAGGTAACCTTTTAACTCGAAGCGACAGAGCGATTAGCACAGTTATACCGCATCCACTGCATAGCAACCATCACATTTGTTGTAAAATGCACTAAGCTCTCCACAACCATTGACTAATATGTAAGCCTCACATGCCACACAAAGTTGCCTAAAAATAATGGTCTGTGTGTGAGGCATCGGAGCACAGACCTGCAATGTGGGGGGGGGGTGCGGGCGTATTGTTTGGTCTACCTTGCATTGGTAGTATGATTGCCACCCTGATGGGAAAACGATGATGGGCAGCGCAAATACTGCATCTTTTCGATTAAACATAGGGTGGTAATTCAGATGGCAAGAAGTAGCAGTAATATATCGATTTTTCGCGACGATGACATATTGATTCATGCAGCAATTCGTCCAGCGGCCGGGGGAGGGGGCGGGCGGCGGTTTCAGGCTTGCTCAGGCAAACGACCATTTTTCCGCCTGGGTGCATTACCCTCTCTTACACACACACACTTTCTTCTTTCCCTGTTATACATCGATCGATCATGACGGCACCGGCACCACCACGAATGAAGTTAGACCTTTCCCAGTACCGCATGGAGAATGGGACGGTCGTGAATACACAAGAGCGCATCAATACAGGTAAATAATATATTGTTATCGTTTATTTCTTCATTGTATAACGATTGCAAATAGACGTCGAAGCACCGCAAGCAAAAATACCAACAGACGACGAGTTGTGGTCAAAGGAGAGACCAAGGTGTCCCAACCTGCAGTTTCTCAAGGAGCATTTCACAAAGGAAGGTCGGCTTGCAGAGCACCAAGCGCTGCAAATATTAAACTCGGTGCAAGATCTTTTACGTGGAGAACCGACACTGCTGCGCATCCCTGCACCCATCACCATCTGCGGCGATATCCATGGGCAGTTTTACGACATGCTAAAACTGTTCGATGTAGGCGGCGACCCCGAAAACACGCGATATTTATTCCTGGGCGATTACGTCGATCGAGGCTACTTTTCCATCGAGGTCTTGCTGTACATGTGGGCCATCAAGCTCTGGTACCCAAACTCGTTCTTCTTGCTGCGCGGAAACCATGAATGTCGCCATTTGACGGATTATTTTACATTTAAAATGGAATGTATGTATGTTTTAGAACAACAACAACAAATAGATGAAACTGAACTAGCTTCTATTAGGTGAACACAAATATTCCATTCGAGTATACGATGCTGCTACCGCGTGCTTTGATAGTTTACCATTGGCAGCTGTTGTCAACGACCAGTTTTTATGCATGCACGGCGGCATTTCGCCCGAACTCAAGACACTCAAGGACATTGATGAGGTAAGTTTAAATTTCGAAGTAAAAGATATTTTCCATTCATGCTCATCTTTTTTAATTGTAGATTGACCGGTTCAGAGAAACGCCTACGAGTGGATTAATGTGCGACTTGCTGTGGGCCGATCCATTCGATGATTTCGATGCTGAGCACCATCCAAAATTCGATCACAACACGGTGCGAGGCTGCTCGTACTTTTTCAGTTACAAGGCTGCGTGCCACTTTTTGGACAAGAACAAGCTGCTTTCAATCATCCGAGCGCACGAGGCGCAGGCGAACGGATACCGGATGTATCGCAAAAACAAGTCGACAGGATTTCCTGCACTGATGACCATCTTTTCAGCACCCAACTACATTGACGTGTACAACAACAAGGCAGCTGTGCTCCGGTACGACAACAATGTTCTGAATATTCGCCAATTCAATGCGTCGCCGCATCCGTATTGGCTGCCCAATTTCATGAACGTTTTCGACTGGAGCTTACCGTTTGTCGGCGAAAAGATCACAACCATGCTGCTTGCTCTCCTCAATATCTGCACAAGAGAAGAGTTGCAGGATGCCTTGCCCGATGAAGACAAGACGGCTGCCATCGCAGCAACGACGTCGTCGCCGCGTATTCCTCCAACCGCTGCTCACCGTCGCCGGCCTTCTTCAGGCGACTGGGAGCCTCATCGCCGACATATCATTCAGAGCAAGATCCGCGCTATTGGCAAAATGTCCCGTGCTTTCTCTGTGCTGCGAGAAAATGCAGAGCTCGTGCACGAACTCAAGCACTTGTCGGGTACTAATCGGCTGCCGGCAGGCACGCTGGCGCTTGGATCGGAGGGTATTAGGAACGCTATCACGTCGTTTGAGGAAGCAAAGGAATCGGATATCGAGAACGAGCGGTTGCCGCCGTCGCCGGCCGTCCATCCAAGACCTCCAAGCACGCCAGACAAGATGGTGTCCAGCAGGACCATCCAGGATACTCCACTCGAGGAGCTCCCGAGTTTTGATGAACGAAAAAGAAAACAGGATATTGAGCGATGCTAAAAGAAAATTGTTGTGTAAATTTATTTATAAAACTCTTTTCTTTTTCTGTTCATTTTCTCCTCTTTATAATTTCTCTTTTGCCTATTTACGATTAAGAGGAGGAAGAAGAAGGTTGTCATTGTTGTTGCGGTTGCTCGGATGCCATTGCGGGATTAGGAGACGAAGCTTGCTGTTGCTGTTGCTGTTGCTGCTGCTGCTGCTGCTGTTGTTGTTGTAACTGTTGCTGAAGTAACATTTGTTGAAGTTGTATTCTTTGCAGATGCTGTTGCTGTGCAGCTAGCAACGCTGACGTGGAAGGAGCACCGGCGTTGCTTGAAGCCATTTGTTGCGGGGAGGGGATATGCGCGCCAAGTGCAGGGTTGGGAACAAGCGGTTGCATTTGCTGCTGCTGCAGATTGTTATTTGGCGATCCATTTCCACCGGCAGCAGCAAGCGCTTGGTTTCGTAACTGAAGTTGTGCGAAATATCTTTGTAGCTGTAGCTGCTGAGCAGGTGCCAACTGAGGCAAAGCGTAACCAAGTTGTGCGAGACGCGCGGCTGTCGCTAGCGGACTCGCCTGCTGCTGCACTGCATTCGTGTTATTCACTTGCTGTTGTTGAGGAGGCGGTTGCGGTGAAAGCTGGGTGGGTGTCTGAGGGGAAACTTCTGGTGCGGACGAAGACGACGGTGTGATGCCTTGGTTGGTTGTTGTGGGACTAGGGAATCGCTGCTGCTGTTGTGGTTGCTGCTGTTGCTGCTGCTGCTGGTTAGCAGGCGACCTCAGCTGAGCTGCTTGGGCCTGTGCTTGCGCTGCAGCAAGTAGTGCTAACTGTTGTTGTTGCTGCCGTAATAACTGAAGCTGTGCGGGGGTATATCGGTTCAACGGCAATCCACCTTGCTGGCCAGAAGCAGCTACCGGAGCCGGTCTTGCTGGCTCGGTGCCGAGAGGCGCAACCAACGGTCGATTTACATTGCTTGCAGCAGGAATCTGTGGAGGCCGCGCTTGCATATTGGCAGCTGAAGGTTGCCCTCCAATCCCTCCTACATTTGGTGGACGCGGTGTACTCTGCATTATCGAAATTTAGATTAACATCATTCGACTTTTTTTGCAAAGAGATAGACTTACAGCAAATTGTTGTACACCCATTCCGTAGGAAAATTGCCGTTGTTCCATCAGCAGCTGCTGCAGTTGGCGATCACGATGGAACTTGTGAATACTCAATTCGAGAGGTGTAGGTAATCGTTGGCCGCTAGCGCTCATGCCATGAGTTTCAATGGTACTACGCGGCAGAGGTGCATTGTCTGTGCCACAGTTTAATATTCGAAAAACAACAATAAAAAAGCCTGCCTGTCTTACTTGTTGAAGCTCGATTCTCCTCCCTCTTCTTTTGACTTCGCTTGATCGCTTCAAATATATTGTACTGCCGTTGCCGTCGCTTGACGACATCAGTTTTGGAAGATTGCCTTCTGGACGCATCTTTCTTGACCTTTGACGCATAGGCTACAACAATGCCTTCTTGTTAGCCCACTGCACCTACAGCAGCGCTCCACATTGCTGCTACTTACCGGCATTGACTTGGCCTGACAATGTCGTCAAGTTGTTCTGCTTCCAACGCTCGTAAAGCTCCCATGGTCGACGCGAAATTCCTGATATCGAAGAGCGAGAAGCATTGAATGCATCACACAAGAGTTCCCAGTTGAAACCCAGTTGTAGAATGAGCTGGATCAGATATGCATCGTCATCCTCAGACCAAGTTGATGTCTGCGTTGGCATTTCAGGCTGTGCAGGCGAACGAGGTTGGGTGGCTGGATAATCTCTGATCTTTCTCGGTGCAAACACAGGCGACACGAGTGGAGCAGTGTCGTATCGACCCTGCCGAGGTAGCACAGCAGCAACCTTTGGCAGAGGCTCTTCAGGCAACGAAACTTGCTCACCATCGACCTTTCGTTTGCGGCTCATAGCTGGTGTCTTGTTGACGACAACTCGACATGTAGAAAGTTTAGAAACCGGTACAATGCGGCCGTACTCTGCATAGTTAAAGTATGGGTCGTCGAATGCGTCGTTTGGCGGTTCGTACATGAGGAGATCGGGGAACAGTGTGTGGATGTTGAGATCGATGAGTTCGTCCATAGGCAGTGTGAAAATTGGCATATTTGGATCGTATGTTTGGATAGCATTTCTGTAAGTTTGAAGCATATCTTGCGAAAGCGTTGATTGAGATGAGTTTTCTGTGGTTTCTGTCTCTTGGCGGATGATTATTTCTGACGGCTGCTGCTGAGGTGGTGTCGGTAGAGGCTGTGTACATTCAGTATCCATCTTTTCAGCTGCATCGATGGATGATTCAGGTGTATCGTGTGCTGGAGATGGGACACCTTCAAACGATCTCTGGGCATCATCACCTTCTGACTCTGCTGCAGCGTCCATCATTTGTATATCTTTTGGCTCGGGTATCCTGGTCTGTAATTGAAGATGAATAACTAAAATAATTTCTGTAGTTATTCTTCTTTTTTTACCTTTACACAGACCGTTGATTTATCGTCAGCTTCGTGCCACTGCATTACTGCTCGAGATAATGTATAAGCCATAGCTATTTTCCATTTTCGTTCTTGCTTAAAATCTGTACGCATCCATTTCTAAAGAAACAATGTCAGACAAACAACTATAGCTTACATGACTGTATGCGTTAAATTGTTTTACCATCTCATCCAGCAGAATATCCCAATGAGTTTTTGGTCTAGTTGGCGCCTTGTACCGTCTGAGCTGCCTGAAGCTCCACAAGTTTTTGGCCTTCAGTTCCTCGATTTGTTGCAACAGCTTCACAGATCGTAGCTCGTCCCACGCCAGCTGCAGTGGTCGAAGCTTAATGTTCAACTATCTCTTTTTCTTTTGAAAATAATCTAGACTTACTTTCCAATTGTCAGAGGTTACTGCCTTGCGTGCCGTTTGAACTGCCTTGTACAAAGGCTGCGCTCTCGCACGAAGCTGCCAAGCATAAAGATCCATCGATGGTTCTTTTTGAGAAAGTAAATCGTGAAGTTTGACTCCATTGTACGTTTGAGGTGGATAGTTTCGATTCTCTGCTCTCTGCGAAGTAGCGACAGGCATAGCTCGCAAATGAGCAGTACGTCGGCTAGCTCGGCTCTCGCCGTTTGATCGGCTTTCCCTGCGACTAATCACTGCCTCTGATGAATTGTGCTGCATTTATTTGTGTGTCAGCTCTCGTATATGCACTCTTTATAAATAAACACTTGAACTTACATCCAAGCCCGACAGAATCTCTCCTACGCTCTTTAAACGGATTGCTCCACTGACGCCACGCGTTACCATGCGTTCAGGAGGCGGCAAGTTGATCCGTCTTGCTGCCTTTTTGGGTGTATCTGCAACGAGAGGCTCTTCCGGTTTGACTGGTTGTTCGGCATAATTCCCGGGTGAGATGTTTTCGGCAGGCGTGATTTCTTGCTTCACTGCACTGTTGAAAACACAATGAATTTAGAAAAAAGTTTCGTTTTCTTATCAGCTGCGATCTCCCTTACATTAGCCGATGCTTATCCAAGTAGACCGCCAGCCTCTGTTGGTCAACCTCTTTGTAGTTTTCTGCAAACTGTTGCAAGCGCTCGTTAAAGTCGTCGCTGTCAACCGTCGATGCTGCATCTTGATCGTTCCCTCGCGTCAAAATGAATAATTCCTCTAGAATACGTTCTCGAGCTTGCATCAGCGAGCTAAATCGACACGGTGACGACATTATATGCTTAGTGTAGTCTGCCCGACGGCTGGGTACCCGGATATTTTCTTTTACTGGGTTCCTCACCTTAACTGAGCTTCCAAGTCTTGTTGCGCACGCGCTCGTAACTCTTGCGGTGTCTAAGGTACAATAATCAATGTTAAGGCTCGGATAGGAGGGAGCGTGGGGAAAGAGAGTGCCAAACAAAAAAAAAAAAAAAAACGCTGGGTGCGTGAAACAGCACATACCGCATTCCGCATGTTCTCTGCATTGCCGACAAGTTTATCAAAAGTTGACGCGTGATTGGATGTAGCCATAGGGTCACAAATCTGGGAGAATATATATATATATAGAACTATATATATATTTTGCCGGTCGTATATTACACACACGCGCAAGGTCAAGAGGTGGTTGACCTTGTACTTTTTTATTTTTAATCTTGTTTTTAATTCTGTAAAACATTCAGAAAAAGGGGTAATAAGAAAACCTCGTTCCAACAAATAATACACACACACGCACCATCAACGCTGCAGCCCCAGCTGACCCACACACCGCACTCGTGGAATGCCTGGGCACTTGAACACCCACAATGACCTCATTCCCAAATTCGCATTTCGCAACCCAATGTACCGTAATCCACCCTCCAGAATCGAAATCAAACGGAATTCAGCCCGGTTACATTACCTTGTTGCAGAGAATTGAGGGAAGGAAGAATCGGCCGATTTTAACGTCTGCCGCGCAAGAGAAGAGTCGGGGCTAAGCCTTCCAATCTTTGGTCCGGGCAAGTTGATGGTGTTTCACGTTGTAGAATTTGGCGGATATCATTGTTATAGCACTCTACTATCGTCAGATATCATCTCTGAAAAATATTCCCGTACTTTCCAACGAGTTCATCGATCATTCTCCTTCCTTTGTCAAAGTTATCAGTTTCTACATGTTTTTCTACAAAATGACAATACTTTTTCTGTCATTCCAAGATCTTCTAGCGAATTCAAGTTGCAAGAATAACTACCTACGTCGTTGCTGCGACGTTTGCGAGTTCCAGTTACTACCTGGATATCAAATCGCTCTCGTTTACTAGGGGCCCAAGTGTGCTGTATGCTTGCATATAGTCTAAGAAAGGCTCATGGGTGTATCGTTTCGTTGATACATTGCAAACGCAAATATGATACATACTAGCATGAACACATCTTCAAACAAACTTTCCGCTGCAGGTTTACGCAGCGGGAAGATGGCAGTAGACTTTTTTCTTTTTTGCAAATGCTATACGTATAACCATCAGTCCCCAATAGCAAATATCGCAAGACATGGGACAGGTTTCCACAGGTCCGTGCATACCGCCCCAGTTCAGATTCTTCATGAATTTCGTACACATGGAACGCACTGATACGGGATAGTTTTAAAAGTCATGACTGAACCTTTTGTATAAAGTTACATTCCATTTTGTTTTTGATATAGACGATATCACTACTGTTAAATGGGTATGCTCTAAATTGGATGTAAGTTTTGATGTTATCTAGTCAAGCAAGTCGATCGCGGCTGGAGAGTAACTTTAGCACCACCGTTGGCATTCGATTACAGAAAGTGCACTTACATTGGAGGATCAAAAAGGCTGCCATAATTCCCAACATGGCGAGACCGTTCAAGTTCTCGGGAGGTACAGCAGTTAATGCGAAAAAGATGATACCATTGATGATACGTGCAGAGCAAATGATTGCTGACCATTTTGCTGCAATAAACATTAGATGAGTCTATAATACTCCATCCAGAACTTGTTAGCAATTCTTTACCGCCAGCAATGGGAGTATTGACAATCTTGATCAATGCATTGAGACAAATAATGAGACCGCCGGCTACCCAAAAGGATTTAAACACATAGGACGGGTCGACGTGCGATTCAGTGCTGCTTCCTTCCTCGGAGGCGGCAGCAACCGTTGTTTCGGCAGCCATCTTGAGAGCAGCTGCGAGATGACTGACAGCGCTAGTGCCTTCCGATGCCGTCGATACAGCCTCAGCGCTTTGGCTTTCGTAGAGTGATATAGTATCAGTCAATGCAATGCCGAAAGCTACCTGGCAAAGATGCAAGGGGAAGTGAAGATACATCCACAGTTGGCTCAGCTTAACTTCGCCCAAGACTTCCTTGCGGAAGTCATCAAAGTACATGAAGAAGAATAAGAAGATGATAACCACACCAAACATGTTGGCGACACTAAAAGAAAAACATTTGAGATTAGTATATGCATGCATACATGTATGACATGGTATGATGATGATAACTCACACAACGCGGACTTCAGTGCCTGATTCCATAACTGTACGGATAAAGCCCATGCAGTTTTCACCTAACAAATTCGTCAGCATATATACTTTCGCTTGAGATCGCAAAACTTGGTATTTACCAAGTACAATGATGGTGAAGAGAGCAAAACGTTCACCCAAGTGACTGGCTGCCAAAGAAACTGCCTTGTTGCCTGTCAATATTATTTGTACAATAACCTCGAGACCGATAGAAATGTACCAAAGCGAGAATCTGGCAGCGCGGTTGTCTAGATAGAGCAAGGAGACACCCCACAGGATAAGCGAGATACTGTTGACAGCAACGTACGCTCCCAGAGGTCGACGAGAAAATGAACCAGCAATAACGGCGGTGGAGAGCAAAGCAGAATATTGAATGAGCAACACAGCCTTCATCACTAGGTATTATAACAGTCAGAGTGGGAATATCTTTACAAAATAATTGATTCCAAGATATAGACATACCCATATAACCAATGATGAATCCACGAGGATGGTCCCAAAAGTCGCTGCTGGCGCCTGCCATACCGACAAGACCACACAGTTCGATAATCTTGTAAATATGGTGCACGACATCGGAACGGTCATATCGCGAAGAGTACAATGCTCCGGCGCACCAGGTCCACCAGACGACGACAAACCACGCTGCGTACACACCCAACTCGTGTGAGTCAACAATGTGGTGCTCGTGCGTGAACGTAGCAAGGAAACCGACGTAAAAGACATCACCAAATAATTCCAACCAAGTAGCCTCGCTGTCCTTTCCGATTTCATCTGACAAGTCCGGGTCTGGCACGACAAAGAAGGGACGGCGATGCGATGTCTCACCTTCCAAGTCCGAATAATCCTCCTCGGTAATGTAGATCAGTTCCAGGTACACGTTCGAGTTCAAGTTGATAATATCAGGATTCTCCGGGTCCACGCCCGGTGCCACTTTGTCTTTTTCCTTCTCCTTCTCCTGGTTTTGACTTGCTTTCTTCTCATCGTCGATGTTTGATGGGGCGATACCTTCATCGTCGTTCTCGCTTGAGCTGAGACTGTCTTGGGTGTTGCGCCCTGGATATTTTTTGGGGAACAATAAGCATCTATTGGAATGCCGCTTAAAAGTAGAAAGCTTACTCTTTCTATTGATGGTTCTGTGCACTTTTACAGAATAATTTCGGCCAGTCTTGTGCAAGAATTCGATCAATTCATCTGTGTTGTGGACAGCATACAGTTTCAGGACTTCTTCTTCTGTCAAAGAGAGCTGTAGGTTGTGGAGTGTCAATTAAAAGCTGCGGCGGCGGCGGCGCTGGCCCTATTTTTTTTTTCTTTCTCAGCTGACAAACTCACCGGAAACCTCAAGCGATCCACCATTGGCTTCGTGATACGAATATCCTGATCGCCCACGAGGTGCTTAAAATGGATAGCTTGTGCATGGCAACAAAGTCAGCAATCTCTCTCTCTCTCTCGCCAGCTACAACATTTGTTTCTTCCTTACTTAGTCGGTCAAACTGGCCAACCCTGGTTTTGCATAAATAAAAACAATGTAAGCTTATATTTTCTGTGATCGCTGCCCACGTGATCTCCTTACGGTGTCGGAGCTGCTTCCTCGAGAGGTGCAGATCTTTGAAACTTCTCCTCGTCGATGTGTGAATGCACCCATTTTTTCATCTCTTCTTCGTACTCCTTCATTCGCTGCTTGTGCAGTTCATATTCACGGAAAGGATGCATCAGCGCATCACCAAAAGTTTCCTGGCCATGGCGACGGATAGGCCGGCCGTGTCTGTCGTGAAGGGGTGCCGTCAGACCATTCAAGAACCGGTGCCTGGTGCTGTGAGATGTTGCCCTAGAACCACGTCGCTCTGTTCGAGAGCTTGTTTCGATCACCTCTGCGTCATCGTCTCCAACAGCAGAAGAGTGGCGGTGGTGGTGATGGTGCTGGTGATCTCCTATGCTTAAGTGAGGTCCTAGCCCATCCGACATTGGGAATAATAAGAGGAAGAGTAGCGAGAGTGAGGGAAGCGACGACGGAAAAACAGGAAAATGGATAATGTGTGCAACCACAGGAATCGGCTTGGCTGAACAACTCGGAGCGTTAATTCGATGGAACCGATGGTCGCTTTCCCCGGGACACTAATTTGCCACATATAGCGAAAGATTGCGGCCTGGCAAGCCCTATTTTGTTTGACAAGATGTATTTCTCTAAAAATGTCGAAAAGGGATACATCCAAATATCTCAAAGAGGAATAATACATGAAGATCATCTGCTAAGCTTGTTGACATTCGGTATTTCCAACGTTTTTATTTGGGTTTAGCGAGGACAATGAACTCGGTTTAGGAGTGCTGCAGTGTAACCCGGAAACCTTGGAACCAAGCGATACAACCGTTGGGTCAAATAGGCCTGGGTGCGTCTCTTTGCTGCGCGTCATTTTTGCTACATCTGCACTGCACCGATCAAGATTGCCTGTCTACCAGAAATCAAAACAATTTCTCGTATCAAGCTATTTGCATGGATTCATAAAAGTTTCTATCAGAGATTTACACCATCATCTCAATATTTCACATGCTTATAGATGAGTTTGCTCTTAGAAACATTGGGATGATGATGATGTCGTGGAACCTGTTAGTTTAAACCCGCTCCAGTGTATACTTGTATTTTAACAGCGACTCAACTCTGGAGCTACGACGATGCATGCAAAAGGCAGATATATGTCAATAGTATGTTCATAACCCAATATTATTTGCATGCTAGATGAAGCGCATCCTTACTGAGCCCTCACAGCAGATACAACAACACGGTCATAATAAAGGCAAATCTTGAGAAAGAAGAAGGTCAATACATCTCGGAAATGTAGTCAGAGATGGCTGTTAAGAAGAAATCTTTTACAGCCATATACATAAGCTTCTCAAGGATCACTTCTTCGCTCATACTTTGCTCAGTGATAAAGACCAAAAAATATTTCCATGTAGCACTCACTTTTCAGGGTCGAATTCATGAAACATCCTTAGGAGAACAAGAAAAGGCACTCGGATCCACAACAACAGTATAATTGGATAAAGCATCATAACATTCAAAAAATACACACATTCATGCGTGGCTCCTCACAACAAAGTGATTGGCGGAAATCGCGAATTGTTATTCCGCTGTATTTAAGGGCAAAGCAAAGCTGGTGCATGTGTTCTTTCCCTGCATCCATCCATCTAACTCGTAGTATCCACCATGCTTTTGTACCGCGATATCATCTCTGGTAAGGACATGAAGAATCCATTGCTGTCGTATGAAAGGATCGCTGACCAGGATTGGTATTCTAGGCGACGAATTGTTCTCTGATGCCTTCGTAAGTACATGCTGCCATTGCGAATCCTAAACTTCGTGTTCAAGGCGATTGGAGCTCTGCAGTGGGGGAACGATCGTTAAATTCCACTCAAACCCATTGAATTTTTCCAGTCATCTTGGCACAAAGGACAAACCTGGCGCAGATGAGTGGAGCATTGGAACTAACCATATTTCGCGTTTATGCAGCCCATCAAGGAAGTCGATGACATTGCCTACGAAGTCGACTGCCAGGTATGTTTTGTAATACTTGGGTTTGATAACTAGTGTTGTATTAATGCAAAGTAAAATAGATGATCACCATCAAGGAAGGTGAAGTCGATATTGGTGCCAACCCCTCCGCTGAGGGTGGTGAGGAGACCATCGAAGAAGGTGTCCAGACCGTCAACAACGTTGTCCATTCTGCTCACCTTACCGAGACCTCCTTCGACAAGAAGTCCTACATGACCTACATCAAGGGCTACATGAAGGCTCTCAAGACCAAGCTCCAGGAAACCAACCCTGAGCGTGTTCCCGTCTTCGAAGCCAAGGCCACCACCCTTGTCAAGAAGATCCTTGCCAACTTCAAGGTATACATCGTGTTATTGATCTTTACATGCCTCGCTTCTCAGTTTTACTCATTGTCACTTGTAGGACTACGAATTCTACGTCGGTGAGAGCATGGACCCCGAGGGTATGGTTGCCTTGTTGAACTACCGTGAAGATGGTATCACCCCCTACTTCACCTTCTTCAAGGACGGTCTCAAGCAAGAGAAGCTGGTATGTTGCATATAAACATCTTGCTTTGCTCTTAAATATATGCTAACCATTGAATTTCTGTAGTAAATGATATCACTTCATATGAGCATCGTAGTACTTAAAAAAATCACGCATTTTTCTATTAAAAGTGTCGGGATGGCAGAAGAAATAATTCTTGTCGAATATTCGTCTCGTAACCATGTTTTTGATTTGTTACGTGATGGCTCGTGGTGTTTTTGTGCACACATTTGATATTCAATGTCCTTTCTACAATTTGTAAAAGTCAAAGCTCATTGTGATTTGCAAGGAACGACGTGGTGGAACCGGCGGCGGGATTAGCAATTTCAATGATGCGGGAAATCCACGCGCATTGTTTTTCTTTCCTCCTTTCTCTCGCTGCGGTGCTACTGTTTCGAACAGAACGAGGCGAATCGAAAACGTACTAATGCTTGAGAAACCCGGTTCGCCTTCTGTGAATGGCGCCCAAACCTCCCATATTCGCAAACGCAGTATACGAGGTGGATTCAGGGATCAGACTCAACAGCAGCTGCAACGATCTTACAACAATAACAGCAACAATGCTCGTCAGTCTCTTATTACCCCATTTCTAAATCAGTCTTCACCTTCTGTTGCTCCAGCCAATCTCCCACAAACACCTGCGAAGACCGAAAGCGCACCGAGCGTCTTGACTCTCAACTCAACGCGTTCCTCCTCTCCCTCCGCTTCTCCATCAAGATCAGTCGACACGAGTCAAATTTTGAAAGGCGTCGTTGCGTGTCTAGATATTAGGTTAGAGAGAAAAGCAAGTGACATAGTAGGAACGGACAGCTTAAGGAGTTCTTTCGGTATAGAACCGAAGACGGCGACGATGTATCAGCTACATTTGAACGAGCTCTTCAGGACATGGGAGCCAAGGTATCGTAATCGTAATGGAACTTGTTGATCCTTGCTATGAACAAAGCTCAACGATATTTATGAATATATAGACCCGTCGAACATTTTCGGATACGATCACTCATCTCGTGTTCAAGAATGGATCGTCGGCTACACTCAAAAAGGCGCTAAGTCGAAAAATCAACGTGGTGAACTTGCTGTGGATTAGCCGGTAAATTGCATCACGCACGTTTTATCGCTCGATCAAACCTGATTCATGGTTCTTTGAATAGATGTAAACAAGAAGGACGCCGACTTGATGAGAAGGACTTTTGCGTTGAAGGGGCCCCGGGTTTGCTAATGGCACCCAATCGCCGGCGAAAATCTATGGAACCGGGAAAGGTCAGAGCACTTGACTTGGAAGGTACATTTTGAATAATTTACTGCACGATGATGTGTCGAGGGCCAATATACCAACGGGATGGTTTATTAGAGGAAAAGGAGTCACCAGCACGCAAACGAGCATCCAGCGGACGAGCGTCGCTAGATCCAAGTATGAAACGTCCGAAAGTCGACAGTGCAATCATATCTATTGACGACACGCGGTCTCGTCTGTCGCTGTCCCGGATTGGAAAACCTAAAAGCGAAATCTTGTCGACGCTCATGGCTGACACCACGGCAGAACCGAGTGATACGCATGCATCAAACACGCAGGCCGATGCAAATAGATGCAGCCCAGCAAAACACGATACCCTTTCAAAAATGAAATCTGAGCAACGGCCATCTGATCACCTATCGCCAGCCAAAAAGCGATTATCAGAGCGCCTGCCAAACGACGAAATCAAAGCGGAAATCAAGGCTGGTTTCTTTGTTGGTTCCGTTGATGAACCGCCAAAATCATCGCGACAGTCCAAATCTCAGGCACAGACACCGTTGCGACGAAAGCGGCGATCAACTGGAAACCTGATACGACCTAGCATCAATGAAT
The DNA here is from genome assembly GCF_041956525.1 of Rhizomucor pusillus. Lineage (NCBI taxonomy): Eukaryota > Fungi > Mucoromycota > Mucoromycetes > Mucorales > Lichtheimiaceae > Rhizomucor > Rhizomucor pusillus. Next base: position 892,060 of record NW_027192150.1, read on the forward strand.
TGAGCAAATCGGGCTCTAACATCACCTCTAATCAAGGAGCATCGTCTTCAGCACCATTATCTCCATCGAAACCTCCATCTACATCAATATCATCTCTATCTGCATTCTCTAATTCATCGACTGTTTCTCAAAATCCAAATACACCGCCACCGCTACGATCATATTCTTCCTTACCACCGCATACTAAACAAGCGGCATCATCGTTACCATCGCACGACCGCGTTATCGTTCAAACTAATGCAGATTCACCTACTATTGTACTTATCAATCTGGACAAGCAGTTACAACAAAGATGCATTCGGATTATCGAACGATTAGGAAGATACATTCTGTCGAACAGGTAAAGTGGAATAGAAGCTGTCTCGTGAAGATCATGACTAAACACAGTCAGTAGAGTGGACGAAAAGACTGCATGTGTAATCGGTAAGGGCAGATTTGTAGACGCATATGTTTTAAGCTCAGGTTATTGATCCCTGTAACAATACAGTGGACAAAAAACAAAGAACCGAACCTGCATTGTTCGCTTTACTTTACGGTGTGTATTTCTTGAAACCAGAATGGTAAAAGTACCTCTTTTAGAAATTGCTTTCCGTGATATTATCGACTGAGTAACATATGATAGGTTACTGGATAGCGAATCTGCAGGAGCGTATCAAGATGAAAGCATGTACGAGGCGAATGACTTGTATAGTTTGTCAAAGGCATCGAGAAGCACGGTCAAGATTTTACCATCTACAACACGAATATGGGTATCAAGCAACACAAGGCTTGCGAAAGAATCGCTGGAGCGACTGATTATTTTAGCAAACGGCACTGTCTCAACCTCGCTAAACGATGCAGATGTCGTCATTTCTAACCGAGCTATTGACTGCGACAAGGATGTTATCAAGGAAGAATGGCTGTTCGATTGTATAGAAAACTGGCGCTGTAAGTATCCTATGATATCGTCTGGAAAACTTGTCTTCGATGACTAACTCTGCTGTGTATTAAGACTTATCTATGCACAGATACAGACCGACGTCCTAGCTGTATGAAATACATCCCTTTACAACAGTTTTTCTTAAACCACTACTTTCTTCATATTTGCTATGATAACAAGGAAAATGGGCTGCAAAGGCACATTTTTACTGATTCCCCTTTAGAGGTGCAAGGAGTATGCTCGAACTTTCCGATTTAAATGTCATGTGGGATGCTCGATAGGTTGTGTCATTGATTTTTGATCCGTGCGACGGTTTAAACGTTCAGCCGCCAGATTCAACTCCGTCCATCATGTGTTTGCTCAGGGGATGGCGTGTTTGTTTCAAAGCAATATTCGACGAGGAAAAAAGATCACGCATATACGTATATGAATATTTACTTTCTAAAGCACACATAAGCGTATGCAGTTTGTAGCTTGACAAAACGAACTGGTTTGATGACAGATTAGTTGTCACTATCTACAAACCGGAGATAACGACCACGAACGGATCATGAATTTTCATTCTCGGAACTGTGCCCGTTGATCTGCTCGCGTTGCCAAAAATGAAAAAAATTTCAGGGCATCATCGGCGGCGTGCCGGCTAACAGTTTAGCAGACCTTATGGTATAAAAAGTCAGGCAATCCACCCTCCCGTCGTTCGTTTCCTACAACAACCAATTCTACTTCCAATATTACATTCCAATAATGGGTCTCCACGAACGCATTGCTAAAATCCTCGGCGCAAACAAGACAAACGTTGCTCCTGGTTCTGACAGCAAAAAGTCTACACCCGACTCTGCTACGCCTGCTTCCACACCTAGCGCTTCAAGCTCCCGCGCATCATCTCTATACCACGAACCCATCAACTCGCCTACTCCCAATGAGAAGTACTTGCGCGATCCCATGCGACACAACAAGCGTCCTGACACCCTCGGCTCCTTTGTTGACCCTATGGGCGGCCGCCATGCATATGCTCGAGGCTACGATGCTACCAACACTGGTGCTTAAAGGAAAAATTTTCTAATCCCTTCTTCTCCATCCCTCTTCAACTAACGTTTACGTATATACTCCTTCCCTTTATTACTCTCGTCGTCATGGATAATCTTTGCATCCTGTCCTCCCTCCGAATACTTTCTATTACTACTCTCTCTCTCTCTCTCTCTTTGTCTCGCATCCTTATCCGTTACTATCCGTCGTTTTAGCATTAAATACTCATCTCTATCATTTGCATGCATGTCTTAATCATTAAATCATTGTTAAATCATACAATCGCAAGTCTGATGATATGCAAAGTGAATGGAATTCTACAGCTTCATGTTTATGTCACAGAGTGTTTACGACATTCTTGTAAGCAGCGATTACTAATCGAGTCCGCTCTATGGCTATCGGTGCAAAATAAAGTCTGGCCAAAGAAGGGCTGGTTCGTGCATCGGATGATATTCTCGAAACATGCCATCAAATCAAAATACTAACACATCGCATATTGAAAGGACAGATGTCATGGCTATAAGGCTACTTAATCAACAAAACTTGAGTATTGCTCAGTTGGCTACACTGTGCAGTTTGGTCAGAAGCCTCCCAAAATGTAAGCCATACTTGCCAAAAGTTCCGGATCAAAAATGATCCTACACATATGGAAGAAGCCAGTATCTTTACAAAAGTGGTCTGATCAGCCAAGCAGCATTCCCTTGAGCTATAACTACGCAAGAATTTTCCACTCTTTCCAGGCAGTCTCCTCAACGATTACATCACTGTTTCCTCTTGCTTATCTGGAACGATTCCAGTTCTTTTGTTTTTGCGCCTGAAATAGGTAGCAATGCCTTGTTGCGAAATTCCAGCGTAATGTTGAATCAATGAACAAAGAACGTCAAGAAAACGACTTTTCATCAGGAGCCGTAGTCTGACGTCTGGGATCTACTGCAAGACTTCCGAAACTATTTCGATTTGAGTGCCTACGGACATGCGTCGTATCAAAATACTTATTATTAGCATCTCGCGAAGAGACGACTACGGTTACACTTTCTAGGGCTCACTGGAATCTTCCCTTGCTCCTCTCGATGCATATCTTCCGCAAGCAACAGCGTCCTAGCTTGTTGACATTCTACGAATCATGGATGTAATACATGACTGCGTTGTCTGTCGCTGCAATATTCCATAAATTGAAAACTTGGCAGAAAAATATCAGATCATTTTGTCGATAGTACGATGATAGCAATTCTCTATTCAAGCAGAGCATTTTTTAGCTGATTACGATATAATGTCTTTAAGAAACACGTGCAGCAATGCAATAGACGATTAGAAATATGTTATGATTTCACTTTATGTATGATGCGTATAGGACGATGCTTCATGGGTAGAAGACTTTGCAAGTTCTAGATAAACAGTCAACGACCGCTATTGGTCTTTGTGCTCATGTTTTATCAATCGATTGTTGGACGATCGAGCATAGATAAGTAAGCTTTTCAAACTAAACAGACGCAACGTAGAGTCATAATTGACTTTTCTATCTTTGACTCCACAGACAAGGACGATCTAAATGATCAGTAATCAAACATGAAGATAATGCATATACGAATGAATTTCAGGGAAAAATATGCACACGTGTACATCGAAAGCACTAGAAGCTAATGGGCAAAGCTCAATCGATAAGAGTATCTATTGCTGTGTTTGAGCATCTGCAGGTCTTCTATTCAATTGAATATTGGAGGCCGATTTTGCGCCGGGCGGCATTTTGGTCATCGATTGGCCGACAAGCGGAGGAGGGAATTCGGCAGATCTTGCGCACCCAGCACTGTTATGAAGTATTGTTACGCATTGAAGCGAGTGAGAAAAACCATCCCACGGTGTCTCTCCTACAAGGTTAATTGCTGTGAAAAGTAGACGGCGCTGTGGATACACACACCGTTGTACGATGATTCTTAACTTATACTCAATCACCGACGAAACGGACAAATGATGAAAAATTTTGCTGCTGGTTGTTGTTATCGAGAATTATAGACAGCTGTTGAATATGTAGAAAGCCGCAAGAATGCTATTAAAAGCATTGATTATATAATTGTGGACATTAGTCAATGCACATCAAAGGACTATGTACATTCACCTCTCTTCGATATCCCAATCAGGGTACTTGTGCTATTTTGGGGAGATGAAAGTGAAGCTGCGCTAAAACCATATTAATGTCAACTACTTACGGTCAAGGTCTTTTGCTGCAAGAAGTCATGTATCCTGCGGTTGAATCAATGGTTTCAGCTAAACGCTGCTGGGAACTACGTACTTTGCACTCAGTTGGACACGCTTTTTCCATGGAAAAACGTGGTAAAACTTTACATGTATCCCGCGGTGGTCTCAGGTGAAGATCCCCCGCTCGCTGACTGACCTGAACATCCCAAGATCTGCAACAGAACAAGTCGATCAGGTACAATGAACAAGTTTTTCCTTGTTTGTGCAACGTGGAGACAGTGGCAAAACCAACAACATTTTCCGCGGTTCAAAGGATTCATGTGTCGTATAGAGACTGGTACCATTTCGCAGATAGCTCCTTACTAGATTTATATTGGTCTATATGCTGGCATATATCAACGGTCCCACTGCTCGTGGAATAAAGTGCCGATAATTTACATGATCACTTAATGTGAATGTGTCACAAACTGTATGCCAAACCACACCAGATAGTTGGTCAACCGCGGTTCATCTTAACTGACAGGTACAGGACGGAATGTGCGTATATATAAAGGCCCTCTGGAAAGCACGATCGTCCAAACAACAACAACGAGAATATCTTTCTCCAACCCGTCCATTCCTTTAAACAAACTCTCACTTGCAAGCAAAACCCACAGCCAACATGAAATTCCTCTCGCTCTTTGCCTCTACCCTTTTGGCCGCTGGCGCCATAGCAGCCTCGTCGTTTGTGTCGACTGAAGGCACCCAATTCACCCTGGATGGCAAACCATTCTACTCTGAGGGCACCAACGCATGTAAGTTGCATCCTTGCAAGCAGAGTTTTATTACTAGAGTTCTGATTGAAATTTGCTCTGTTGCAGACTATTTGATGAACAGCGACCAGGATACTGTGCAGCAGGTCTTCAAGCAATCCAAATCCCTCGGTCTCCCTGTTGTCCGCACTTGGTTGTTCAATCTTGGAACAGACAGCGTCTGGTTCCAGCAATGGGATGCTATCAAGAAGCAAATGATTATCAACGATGACAGCGAGACTGGTCTCGGCCGCATTGATTACGTGATCCAGCAAGCCGCGGCTCAGGGCATCAAGCTTATCTTTGCCCTCAACAACAATTGGGAAGATTATGGGCAAGTATATAGCAAAAAAGGGGGAAACTAAAAAGTCGCGGTGTATTGACATGTAATTGATCTTTTGTACTAGTGGCATGGATTACTATGTCAAGAACTTTGGTGGCAAGTACCACGACGATACCAACGAGGACATGATCGCCTCGTTCAAGGAATACATTAACCACGTCGTGAACCGCAAGAACTCGCTCACCGGCGTCAAGTACTCGGTAAGAAAACCACTCATATATGGACGCAAGAGTGTATACTCATACAGACATTTAGGAGGACCCCACTATCTTTGGATGGGAAATTGCCAACGAAGTTCGCTGTGAAGGCGGCGAGAACTTCCCTGCTTCTTCCAACTGCTCCACCGCCACGACAACTGCCTGGATCAAGGAGATCAGCAGCTACATCAAGTCTATCGACAATAACCACTCGTCGCTGTCGGCGATGAAGGCTTCTTCAACCACAAGGGCACTCCTGAGTAAGTACTTGAAACACGTTTACTTTAGGAGGCAGCAAACTGATAAGATCGTGATATAGCTACGAGTACAATGGTGGTAGCGGTATGGACTTTGATGCAATCTTGGCTCTCGACTCGATTGACTTTGGTACCTTCCACCTGTATCCCGAGACATGGGGCAAGGATACCAACGGCAGCTGGGCTACGCAGTATATCCAGGACCACGTAACTGCACAAGAAGACGCAGGAAAACCCGTGATTATGGAAGAATACGGTCTCAGCACTGCCGAGCTCCGTGACGCCCAATATCCTGTCTGGCAAGGTATCGTCGAAAAGAAGAACTTGGCTGCCGACGCTTTCTGGCAAATTGCAATGCCCTGTAGCAAGATGGACAGCTTTGAACTTTGCGCCTCGGATGAGGATATCAGCACCACTGTGACTAAGCACGCCAAGGCTATGGCCGCAAAGAACAGCGCCTAAAAGTTTAAACACATGTAGTTGAGAATATGTTGTTGTTCTTCTCTATCGAATAAATGATTATGACATCATGGATCCCAACACCATTTGCAGGATTTTGTTAATTAAGATAACAAGGGTACATAGCTTTAAGACTTACGTAATGAACCAAGGACTTTTGTGTGGCAAAAAGGATGACTGGATGCAAGGTTAGGCGGGCCACACTTGTACATAGTTCCGTTACACAAAGGTGCATCCTCAGCAGGCTTTCCTTTTTTCTTTTACTCTTTTGTCTCTTGACCTTTCACTCACTCACTCACTCACTCACTCACTCTCTCTCTCTCTCTCTCTCGCTTTCTCTCTCTTTCGTTCAATTTTTTCTTCTTCCCTTTTTTTCTTCCACCGCACAATCTTTTTAGTTCATCATGACCGTGGACAATTACTTTCTGTCAAGCGCGGATGAGTACACTCAGCTGTTGACAGAGCTCCACACAGATTACTGCCGAGACCAACCCGAAGATGTTCTGCAGTACTGTGCCAACTTTTTCAACCGAAAGCTCGAAGAACAACGTGCAGTGCTGCGCGGGCAACGTGCGCCTTCACTTTTTGGTAATTTTTTTTTAGCTTGCTTTTGTTCCTTGTTTGTATTCTCACGCGTTACCGCAGGAACAGAGCATCATCCTTTGGCGGCGGCTAACGGTGGCAGCAGCACTGGCGGTGTTGGCTTGGACGGACCGACTGATCCCGGGCAGAATCGAGTGGATTACATGGATAGCGATGATCACAGAGAAGAGGATGATGATGAGGACGATGAGTTTGCGGACGAATACGATGACGAGTTTGACGACAAATTCATCACAGAACCGTTCTCAACGATGCCGCCACCGTCGTATAACCGTGATAGGCGGACTTCTGTGAGTGCGGAATCCATGGCACCATCGCATGGTCATGATTTCGTCAAAAAGGTGATACCAAAGACCGACGATCAGTGCGAACGCATCCGACTTTCGGTCAGCAACAACTTTTTGTTCAGGAACCTGGATGAAGAGCAATACCATGACGTCGTTAATGCAATGAGTGAAAAACGCGTTGCTGCCGGACAGACAATCATAGAACAAGGCGGTGTCGGCGACTACTTTTACGTCGTCGAGTCGGGTACATTTGATTGCTACATTAGCAAGGGAGGCGAACCGCCTAACAAAGTCACAAGCTACGAGGCTGGAGGCAGCTTTGGTGAATTGGCGCTCATGTACAATGCACCACGTGCTGCAACCATTGTTGCAACATCCGATGCGGTTTTGTGGGCCCTCGATCGCGTAACTTTCAGAACAATTTTGATGGAAAACACTTCACGCAAACGACGCATGTATGAATCCTTCCTCGAGGAAGTCCCGCTTTTGAAATCTTTGGAGTCCTACGAACGACACAAGATCGCAGACGCTTTGGAATCCGTGTATTTTGAAGACGGTCAAGCTGTCGTGACTCAAGGTGATATCGGCGATCGATTCTATATCATAGAAGCAGGCCAGGCGGCTGTCTACAAGACCGATCTGGATGGAATGCGACAAGAAGTTAACGCATTGGGTCGAGGAAGCTACTTTGGTGGTAAGATTATTCGCACTGCACGTAGAAGCCGGGACAGATACTTAAAAAATAATGATGTTTATGTTGTTGTTGTAGAACTCGCTTTGCTGAATGATACGCCCCGTGCAGCTACGGTTGTTGCGCAGGGACGCCTGAAATGCGCTACACTCGGCAAGAAAGCTTTTACTCGTTTACTTGGACCTGTCTTAGAAATTCTCAAACGCAACTCTGAAAATTACCATGCTATTATTAACCAGCAAGAAGAGCGATAGATCCCTCAATATGAACAAAAAGAAAAACATGGCACGCTTTGCGTGTGTGTTTTTATCCCAATTACCCAAAAACTGTCCTAAAAGAAATTGGTTGGCTGCATGATCTTACTTCCCTTTTTCTCCACCATGCATCCCTTCCCTCTTCTCTTCTTTCTTTCTTCTACATTTATCCATAGACCCCACGTTGCTACTTTTTTTATCCAACCGCTGGCTACTTGCATTGGTACAGTTCAAAACAGTAAAAGACTCTCTTATACAAATGAGAGCGGAACCGAAAAGATACATGTGTGATCGTAGCAGCAACAGCGGACAGGTTCGTTATGCACAATGCAGCCTTCGGACCCTTTTTCTCTCTCCTCCCGGATCTCTCACTCTCAGCTCTGCAAAAATCCCTCCCCCTTTTTGCCTTGCGTTTGACATTGAACAGAGTACATATCCTGAGCTGTATCACCACTTTTCAATAAAGAAGTTGTATATAGGTCGAAACGTGGAATAGTGCTTTTTAAATATCTTTTTAAGTACCATCGAGATAAATGGGGTTTACAGAAGGTGTGCGGGAGGAATCACGGAGGAGGATTTACAAGAACTTAGGGGAATTTGACTTGAGAGCGTGTGTATGTGTGTATGCGTACGCGTGCGGGTCTAAGGGGAACTTGGCAGCTGGGCGCCCCCTTTTATATAACGCGACAGTTATCCCCCTGTGTTGTCTTTATTTCTTCTTCTTTGTCTTTCTTCTTTCTTTCTTTCTTTTCAGTTGATCTATCTGAAAAATGACCACTGTCTCGTCTCCCGTCGAAGTCGCACCTCCACCGCCACCAGTTCCTATTACTTCAACAGGCACTGGTATTGCAAACTTGCCGAACCAGCGGCACAAGATAGTCGCAAAAAATGGCGCCAACTTTACACTGATGGTGTGTGGTAAGCCATCCATTCTCGAGAATTCGAAATATACATTTGTCCGAAACGGATTGACAAAAAGGTTTCGGCTAACTACCCGCAACTGCAGGAGAGTCTGGCGTTGGCAAGACAACGTTCGTCAATACTCTGTTCACATCCACTATCAAGGAGCCCAAGAATCTGAGCAAAAGACGTTTGAGACCACCAAGCAAGACAGTGCAGATCCAAATCACAAAAGCAGGCAAGTTTGGGCGACAAGCCAAGAGTGGTGGAGGATATGTCTATCTAATCAAACTTCAACAGAGCTGGAAGAAAAGATGTTCAAGGTCAAGCTGACCATCATTGACACACCAGGCTTTGGCGACTATGTAAATAACCGACATAGTTGGATCCCTATCGTTGATTTTATCGACGATCAGCACGAGAAATACATGCGGCAAGAGCAGCAGCCTTGCCGAGAAGGATTGGTAGACATGCGTGTCCATGCCTGTCTATACTTTATCAAGCCAACGGGCCACACGTGAGTAACATGAGTGTGTGAGAGGGATAGAGAGAGCTACTAGGTTTTGCTAACAACCCATCTCATCAGCTTGTCACCTTTGGATATAGAAGTCATGAAACGACTTGGTTCTCGCGTGAACCTCATTCCCGTTATCGCCAAGGCAGATACCTTGACACCGGCTGACCTTGCAAAGTTCAAACAAAATGTAAGTTGCTCTTTCAGTTTGCCTTCATAACGGAGTTCCCTTCCTTCCTTTCACTCTCTGACCCCCCTTATGCTTCCCCTTTTCCTTGTTCGTCCTCCTCCTCGACTGGTGCAGTATAACTCTAACATACAGGGGATGTCACTCCTTCCTCCTTCCTCCTTTTAGATTCGCAGTGTCATAGCGGCACAGGAGATCCAAGTGTACTCTTGTCCTATCGAAAGCGAGGACGAGAGCACGACGAAGCGCAACGCCAATATCATGGCCGCTCTTCCCTTTGCGGTGATCGGTTCGACGGAAGACGTGGTGACCGTCGATGGCCGGCGTGTCAAGGGCCGCCAATACAGTTGGGGCTGCGCCGAAGTGGAAAACGATGACCACTGCGATTTCAGAAAGCTGCGTAGCTTGCTTATTCGGACACACATGCTTGACCTTATCACGACCACCGAGGAACTGCACTATGAAAACTATCGGCAAGCACAGATGGAAACCCGTAAATTTGGAGATCCTCGGTATGTGAAAAGTTGGAGCATAATATTTAGGAAGAACCTTTGTAAACTGAACTCAATTTAGCTCGCAACCAACGGAAAATGCAAAGTTCAAGGAAGAAGAAGAGATGCTCCGCAAGCGGTTCACGGAACAGGTGAAAGCCGAAGAAGCTCGATTCCGTAAATGGGAGCAGCAGCTCTTGAGTGAACGTGATAGGCTCCACAAGGAGCTTGAGCAGCAGAGCGAACGTGTCAAGGAACTACAGAACGAGCTGGATGCGTACTACTACAGCCACCAGCACTCCCCCAGATCTGTCCGCAAGTGAAAAAAAGAAAGACTCCCAGATTGTTTACTAATTGATTCACGACAACTCCAATCTTGAATAAATACTCTAATGCCTCTTTTTATTATCATTATTATTATTATTATTACATTACCGTACATTTCTTTCTATGCAAAAGAGAAAGAGTAAAAATGGGTTACAATCAAAATCCACCAATGTTGCAAAATAACAGAGTTGTGAATTTATCATCTGCCGGTTTGCAGTGGTCCGCTCTCGTGCCTACAAACACAAAGATTTGTTCCTCTTCGCCTAGCAATCCCACGACGTTGCCTTGCTTGTCGACCTTGCGCACAGGCTCGTAATTGAAAATACGTCCAAAGTAATCCTGCCAGAATCCGCATTCCTTTTCAAGCGACCGACATTTGTATCCAATCACGATCTTGGTCTTTGGACTGCATACATGTTCCAACGTCTGCGTCAAGAGCGAGAAGAGTTCGGGAAAGTAGACGCAGTCGCTGACAACCACCAGATCGAATTCTCCACCCGCGTCGACCAACAATCTGTCTGCATGCTCCTTGTTTCCCCAGTGCAGTGGCTCGACGTGGATCGTCGCTGTATCAGGTTTGTGATGTGCAGCCACATTGTCCCGGATAAGCGGAAGAACCTGAGTCAGGTCTGTAATGTACACGCTGCACGGATGTCGAAGGATATTGGCAAGATAGATACCCACGTAGCCCGTACCTGCGCCGAGCTCCAGGATCCTGAAAGGACGCGTCGGTGCCGGTGCCGGTGTTGATGCTGCTGCTGCTGCTGTGGCAAAGTATTCCAGCGGGATAGGTTGTGGCGGTTCCGTCTTCGTCGTTTCTTGTCCGTGGTAAGAAAAATAATGCTGGAGCATGTACGCACTTTTATCTCAAAAGTTACATGGATGTGAGTAAAATGTTGTTGTTGCTACTGTTGTTTGCAAACATTATGTGTATACCTATGCCATATCTTTCCAGCCAACCCGTACTGGTCAATATCTTGCCGCAAGGACAGATTGGACACGTTGGAGTTCATGTTTTGCGGCGGTCCCTCGGATGCAAACACGTTCAGATCCTCGGGGAGATTCCCCAACCGGAAGTCGGAATCGTCCATGGTGGCCGAGATCACAAGCCGTCTATTCCAATGCTAGGGAGACAGTGAGGAACACGCACACACACACCTTTGGGAGGCGGAAACCCAAGATCAAAGGAAGGAAAAAGATTGAAGCTGCTGAAACGGAACTAAAACTTGATGCTTTGCTGCTGGCAATGCCTAAAATTCAGTTTCCGGCGTTTCTTTCCCTGTTCTGCCAAGATACATCTTGAACGATGACAAGCATGCATGTGAATTTAGCGACTCACGGGCAAGAGCTCGCTGAGGCATACCGCGCCGTGCTGAGCGACAGTGACCCAACGAACTGGCTTATTTTCTCCTACGACAAGGGAACCAGCGACCTTAAAGTTCAGGGCACCGGTGGTAACGTATCTTGTTATGCGTCTTAATACGCGCTACCATCTCGAACCCGCGGTCATACTCATCTCGCTGAACTCAACAAGACGGTGGACTTGAGGAGCTGAACGAAGAATTCAACGACGCAAAGATGCAGTTTGCGTACGCTCGAGTTATCGATCCAAACACAGAGCTGCCAAAGTTTGTCTTCATTGCTTGGGTAATGTATATTTGTGAGATATACCAGGAGTATACACTGTGGCTAACAAGTCGATAGTGCGGCAGTGGTGTTCCAGAAACACGCAAGGTATTCTTCAACTCGCACCTCAACGATGTATCCAATTTCTTCAAGGTAAAAGAAAAAAATGATCTCAAAATGCCCTATCATCAGCAAACGCCTTGAATTTGGCATGATTTAGAGCTTCCACGTACAAATCAACGCTCGCGATGAGGTATAGCTTCTGTCTTTTTATTTAATGCCTTATATGGTGATTATTGACGATTTTAATCGTGTAGGCTGATGTAGAACCAGAGTTGATCATGAAACGCGTATCTGAATCGTCTGGAGCAAAATACAGTTTCCACAAGGAGAAGCCTAGACCGATGCCAGCTGTTACTCCTGTGGTATGAAATCATGCAATGTAACAGATAAGGACGACGCCAATGTTGTTAACAGCGCGCTGTATATAGGGTTCAGTGTACAAAAAGACGGAGGTACCAGATATTGCCGCGATGCAACGGGAATCGATGAAGAAGGAGGGTCCTCCTGCGCCTGTGGTTAGTTTGATAGTGTCGGCAAAACTACAAATGTAATTAACACGGTTATACGAATAGGGCACAAACTACAAGCCGGTGCAAACAGCTCCTAAACCTTTAGCATCGCGCTGGCAACCTCAGCAAACAGAAGATAAAGCAGCTGCTGTTCGGGCTGAGCGAGAAAAGGCTGAGCGAGAGGCTCGCGAACGCGAAGAAGCTGCAGCTAGACAGCGCACAGCGGCGATGAAACAGCAACAGGACGACGAGGAGGAGCAGCGACGACAGCAACAGCTCCGTGAAGAACAAGAGCGAGCCGAGGCGGAACGCAGAGCAGCTGCTGAAGCAGAGGCAGCACGCCAGCGCCAATTAGAACAGGAGCGAAGAGAAGCAGAAGAAAGAGAAAGAGCGGCGGCAGCGGCAGCTGCGGCGGCGGAAGAAGACCGAAAGCGACAACAGCAATTGCAACAGCAACGCGAAGAAGAAGAACGTCAACGCCAAGCAGCAGCTGAAGCCCAACGTCAAAGAGAAATCCAAGAACAAGAAGAGAAAAGACGTTTGGAGGAAGAAGAGAAGGAACGGCAAAGAGTAAGAGATTATGTGGTTTCCTTGGAAAAACTGCCAAAAATATTGACACGTACGTAGCAGCAACAAGCCGTCAAGATGGAGAGACAGCAAGCAGCTTTGCAAAGCCAATTGGACCAGGTAAGTCGTGAAGAAAAAAATTGCGTGTTCAACGGTATGCTGACATTTTACATAGACTGCAGACCGCGCGGTAGAAACAGCAACGCACGCTGCCGACACTGCCGTGACAGGCGCCCACGGCGCTCGAGGTCTTTCGGCGGTTGTGCTTTTCGGATACGATGCTGGTATGTTGTCGAGGAAGTCAATGCAAAGTATCACTTGATTCTCACCCAAACGGGAAATTTCAGCCGAGGCCAACGAAATGACACTTGTGGAAGGCGAAGTCATTGTTCAGATAGACCAGGTGGACGAAGGATGGTGGTTCGGTGTCAGCGAAGATGGCAAGAAAGAAGGTCTATTTCCATGTAAGCTTTAATCAAAATATCAATTCGGGGCAATTATATATTTTAATGGGTTATAATTATCAGCAAACTACGTCCAAGTCCTGGAAGAAGAAACCGCGCCTGTTGCTGCTGGTGGCAAGCAAGAGGATCATCACGTGCAACAGCCATCGACTACTACTACTACTCATCAGTCTCCTCCTCCAAAGCAAGATCTCGGACAAACCGCTGTTGCCCTTTACGACTACGATGCCGGTGAAGATAATGAGATTTCGTTCAGAGAAAACGATGTTATCACCCACATTGAATTTGTGAGCGAGGACTGGTGGCAAGGTGTTGCTGCCGATGGCAAGACGGTGGGCTTGTTCCCAGCAAACTACGTCGAATTGCAACAACACTAGTAGTAGTTTTATACACATACACATACACATACACACATGTCTCTCTCTTTTTTTTTTATCTTTTCCGAATTTATCGTTGCTTCCCACTTTCTATATTCGAGTTTGTATACTATGACATAAAAAACAAGATGAGGGAAGTGCGTGTGTCAACAAATACGATTTACATTGATCGTATATTTGCAAAGTTGAGTCACGGAACAAATTCACGCAGATATTTCAAGATATGGCCTTGTCATCTAAGCAAATGACCAGGGGTTTTCCGTTTTTACGCAACATGAAGATCCTATTCTGCACTGTTGCATCAGCTGCAGTGTCGCTGGCGTGTTCTAGTAAGTTAGCGGAGCTAGCTTGCTTTTTTTTCTTGCCTTCCACATTCGCTTACAAAATTGCTATTGATCAGTTACTGCACCTATGCAGGGAACTATCTGGAAAACGGGCGAGCTGGTGACCGTGTCGTGGTAAGTTTAAAACGATGCAGAGGAGGGCACGAAACGTGGTCGTCGTTGACTCTTTTCTTTTTTAGGGCCGGGGCGTCTCCCGACGGCGTGGCGTCCATCAGTTTGGCACAGGGTTCCAAAGCGGCACCTCCAGCAGCAGAGGAGCAGGTTAAGGTCGTTGCAAAGCTGGCATCCGAGGTTTCCGCGTCTGAAGGCAAATACGCCATGAAACTTCCGACCAACATTGCACCTTCCAATGACTGCAAGTATAAACAGTCTTTTTCTTCTTTTTTGCCGAAATGTTTTCTAACAGTTTTATTACAGATTACATTATTTTGGACGAAGGCGGAGATAAATGCTCGTCTGCACCGATCTTTATCGAGCAGGGTAAGAAGAGTCTAGTAGTAGGAATGCCTGAGTATTTGCAAAGGCGTATTAAAATTTCGACTTTTAAGGTTCCGGATCACCAGATCCAGAAGCTCCTCCAAACGTGGCCACAAGCACCAGGCTCGTAGGAACATCCAACCCTTCGATGGTGACCAGTTCGGCAACAGCGGATGCAACGCAGCAGCCGGCGAACGGTTTGGGACACCATCGCGGAAGAACGGCAGACAACAAGAACGCGGCCAAGGAAAGGTCGGCGGCTTCCCGCAACTTGTGCGCACCAGAGGACGCGATCTGGCTGTTCGGGCGTCTTTTAGGAACCATGGGCATGCTCATCTTTGCCAGCGCAGCTGTTTCAATTGTTTTTTGAGAATTCTATGCATACGAAGGCATGCCTGCCTGGCCGGCCCAGTCTGTTGTGTCTATTACAAATCATAACCATCATTCATGCATTTTTTTCTTACTACATCACAGTTGCACCACTGTTTACTTTTCCTAATACCACAATTACATAATACGTTTTACATTGCAGTACCAACTACCAACCATCATAATGAATAAACATTGTCATTACAGAGTTGCAGAGGCCTAAAATATTTAGCACGCTGTGCATTTGAAAATGACATATTCAGGAGGAAACATCCCGAAAAATTCAGAAAGCAGCGACAACCAAATGGAGTAAAGTGTGTCTGCTTACAAGCATTTAAAGTGACTGAAACTCGAAAACTTTAGAGTTTTTTTTATTATTTCTTTTCCACTCTGCCTCAATCGGCACATTGTCTTTTTGATTTGTACAGACTTTCGTGTCACGCTTAAGCAGAAAGAGTGAAAATTTCGATAGGCAGGCGCTACCTGTCAACGTGCGGCTTGGTAATCCCGTCTTTGGCTAAATGCGCTGCCTCGCAAATGCTTCATACAAACGAAAAAAGAGAAAATGAAATCCTTTGGTTCAGGCAATGGACTTGAGGATCCAGTCAGTGTATAGCTTTCCACGTCGTGCCGAAGCATGCGTTGTTGGATCGTTGCGACGATAGCTTCCACTCACATAAGCGAAACCACCCGCTCGAATAGTCAGACTAAACCGCCGCAATGGGAATTCTGCCTACACGGTGCAAACCTCTACCGTACTTCGCTGCAGGGCAACGATATTTCGATAATATTTAGCTCTCAGCTAGTAGGAACGTATGAAAGGAATTTTATTATACATTTTGTCGCATATCGGCAGCGTGCCATGAAACAGTTTGTACAGTGATTCATATACATATGGTACGATATATGGGATGCATGCTACTGGTAAACAGTTCGCCGTCTTTTTCTTAGACTACCGTCGTTGCTGCTTGCAGTGTCGCTATCGTCATCACTGTCAGATGTATCTTGGTCACTACTACTGCTGCTACTGTTGCTGCTACTGCTTTCGCTACTGCTTTCTTCACTTTGGCTAGTAGGTTGCACGACTTGAGCTACACTGCTGTCGTCGGTATCCGTATCATCATCTTGTCTGCTGGTGGCACTGCTGACGATGCTAATGCTACTGCTTTTTGACTGATCGTTGTCACTGCTGTCGGTATCATACATAGATGCTAGAACTCTGTCATGCATACTCTCCTCGCTGGATGATGTTGCCATGCTGGCATTCCCTATATCATCATCGTCGCTCAGAGAATAGTCATCACTGCTGCCGCTTTCGGTTGGACCTTCATTTACATTTCCACTTTCAATTTCAGGCTCGGTTTCACTTTCGTCTGATGCTGATGAATAGATTATCGGTGGACGATTTCTGCTCGTTCTAAAGTTGAAAGACTCTTCACCAGAGGACGTATACATAGCATTTTCGGTTGATGATAATGATTCGTCGCTGCTTGCTTCGCTGATGTTTTCATCAAAGACTACGAATCCTTCCAGTGATTCGTCGTCTTCATTTGATTCCTCTTCCTCTGTTTCAGTGCCGAGTCCTCGCATTGCGTCAACCATTTGCGTTCCGTAGTTGATTCTGTAATTTATGTTGCATCTCTCGCATAGACCGTCTTCTTCAAGTTCATACATGCATACACCGCAGCGATATCTATATGTTGGAGATCAGATTAAGGACGATCGGCATCATCCAGTATCAAGCTTACACGCCATCTTCTGTATCATGTACATAATTTTCACGATGTGTGATGGGAAACATCTCTTTTAGACGGTCCTCTAACCGTTGTTCTCCTTGTTGTTGGCGATCGTTCTCCATTTCTTGCCCGAGTATGTGCTTCCGAAACGCTTTCACTGAAGGAGTTGTGAGATGAATTTTTTACGGAAATTAAATATGTTGCAGATCAGTACCTTGGTCCTGCACAGCAAAGGCCGGCGTTGGTCGCCGTACAATGACTTGGCGGCACTGGGGACACGTTTTTTGTCGTTGGAACCAGCTGTTCATACAAACGGCGCAGAATGTATGGCCTGCTTTTTTGATTAGGATATAACTCGCGTCCGAAAGCAACCAAATATCGCATACCGCATTCAAGTGTGTAGGGCGTGTCATACAATTCGACGCAAATATGGCAGCAGAAAGCTAAATGTACAAGTCAGCAAACGTGCAGCATAGATTCACCAATCCCCAACTAATCTTACCCTCTTTGAAGCGATTGAGATTCGCCGTGGGTATATGTACACCTTCCCTGTTCTGATTGTTGCTGTTGGGTTGGCGAGTCCGCATGTCTTCAATGCTGCGGTACAACGCGTGCGAAGCCGCAATCAAGTTCGTCCAAGCATCATTCTCCTGATCAACTGAATCGCTGCTTGAATTCATATCAACAAGAAACCGGCAGGGGAAAAAAGAGGTAAAACAAAAAAAAGGATTGTCAAAACGTTGGTCCGCATTGACCGCATGGCGCAGCGTGTACGCGCCAAATCACGCGCGTCCTCCCACCAGCCTAAACTTATCCAAAAGAAAGCACAACACATGCTCCACGAGGATCAAGTTAGCCGCGTGCTTCTCGAAGATGTATGTTATCAAAGGAACATCAACATATGCTTTTACATCGTTTTCCTTGGCAAATTGTTTATAATCACACCAATGAGAAAACAGTGTTCAATATTGGATGATGGAAGAATCTGGTCCTACAGATGATATCGCATCCCGGTTTTGTAACGCGTCCTATTGATTCATCCAACACGTCTCGTTTACCTCATACAACTCATTCCTTCTTTTCGAAGCCACCATCTGCTCTTCTATCTTGATGCAGCCTATAATAACTCTCTAGTCTTTGTACCATTTTTCTGCTTTCGATATAATCAGATCCATGATCGATGACCTAGCTCTCCGCCAGCCATAAATAGGCATCAAAACAGAACCGGGGATACTTTTTTCAAAGTCTAGTATGTAGTTTACAGCAGAAGAAGATTGTCAGCACTACGAAGTTGTACAGTAGGAACTGATCACTGGTCGCTCATTGGGCATTTATCTGTACTCGTGCGGCAAGTTGATCGACCAAGGTTTATGTAAAGGTCGACTTGAGCAATCTCTTCCTTTGGTAGGATTGAACGATCGTGGATGGCAAGTGTGTATCATCCATGCTATTGTTCGATATCATGGAAGAAAAAAGAATGGAAATGTTTTAGAGGAATTGGCTCGCGGCCTTTATTTTGACTTGCGACTGTTGTAAAATAAAGCTTCAGTATGTAGTACTTTCCATTAGAATATAGTCAATCTGCTGTCTGCTATTGTGTTGACGAACGAGCCGATAGAATTGATTTATAATAATAACGTAAGTAATATATGAAAAACATAATACTGATGAACTATAGAAAAAAGATGTGAAATACTGAAAGAAAAAACTACAGGTGTGGGCTATCTGACTCTGGTTCCCCATATGGGCGGTCATCAGGTCCCTCCTGTCAAAACATTACGCCGCAGGCTGCCCTTGAGGGCCAGCCAAACTCATCGGCCTCTGCCGCATGATGGTTGCCGACTTGATCTTCCATGGCAGATGACGAGAGTGATATGATGGATGTTCCAATATAGAGTCGGCCGGTAGACAAAGTGGCGTCTCAGGAAGGGTTTTGTACCAAGTAGAGCGAGTCCAGTGGAGCTTACTGGACGGCGCGAGAGCTTGGTTATTCTGGCTGAAATACCGGCCGAAAGAGTGCAGGGAGCTATCTACCTTGCCCAAGCTTTGCATCACCTGGAAGCGTGAACTTTCCACGTACTCCTATCAGCAATTGATGTGTCAGCTCAGCCCACTGCAAACAAAGAAAAAGCCTACCCTAAAATGAAGAGAACCTGCAATGTCATATCGTATGCTTCTAAACTGGCGAAATTGCTAGGCCGTGATCGACGCTCTCTCATGCCAACATCTACAACCTTCTTTGCATCTTCGCTCTGCATGGTATCTGACCCGCGATCGCTCTCGCGAGTTCTATTACGCAAACATCGCGTGTATTAACT
This sequence comes from Rhizomucor pusillus, assembly GCF_041956525.1. Taxonomy (NCBI): domain Eukaryota; kingdom Fungi; phylum Mucoromycota; class Mucoromycetes; order Mucorales; family Lichtheimiaceae; genus Rhizomucor; species Rhizomucor pusillus. The sequence goes on from NW_027192150.1 coordinate 911,349, forward strand.
TAGCGTTTCAGAGCGTACTGCTCTTCGTCGACGACGTAGTCCATGGGCTCCAATCTGCCGTACTCGTCGACAGCAAGCGAGTGTACACGCTCTACACTGATCAGGGCAAAGCAGGACAAAGCCAGATCCTTCAAACTGATGTTTGAGAAAGTTCTGAGTGCTTCAGCTGCCGCAAAGCGGTTGGGTATCCATGTTCGGACGGCTCAAAGACGGCCAAACAGTAGGAGGCGGATCCTGATAGCGTATTCGCGAAGCGTAAGAAGAATGGTCGTCCGCGTGTCCTCGGTGAAGAGCATAAGAAGGTCATTCTAGAGTACGTCGATATGAATCCTTCGGCGGTCTTGGAACAGTTTATGGAGCGACTGCTGCAGAGGTTCAAAGGGCTCGAAGTCTCTAAAAGCACTGTTCATGACTTCGTGAGGATGAATGCAACCTGTCATTTAAGAATGGTCGGTTTCAGCCTGTGGACAGGTATAGTGAGACCAAGATTCAAGAGCGCCTTGACTGGGTTCGCAAAGGGAGGGAACCGATATGGACTTTAGGCTTCCTGGATGAGTCTGCCTTCCACGTCAACATGAAACGCAGTATGGCCCGGTCAAAGAAAGGTTCGCCTGCGATAGTCACTGTGCCCAAAAGATGAGCGCAGACAGCCACCGTTTTGGGCGCGATCTCTGCTTCAGATCTGGTCAAATGCAGCCTGAGACCGCCACAGACGCCGGCCAAGAAGAGGAAGCGAGGAGGTCATTGCTGAGCTTAAGAGTACAAAAATAGTAGCAAGTCATTGTCTTAGCTTCTTGAAGGCTACAATAGATGAGATGGACCAGTATCCACACATGAAAGGCTACTATCTTGCTATTGATAACGCCTATATCCACAAGTCTGACGATATTGCTAAATATATCGCGTCCCGCGATTATCGCTATGCCTACTTGCCATCATACTCTCCCGCACTCAACCCGATTGAACAGTTCTGGTCGGTGGTTAAGAGCAAAGTTAAGCGCAACAATAAAGGATGGTAAACTGGCCGGACAGAAACAGTTGCAGTTTGTTTATGTAGATACTGAACCTATACTGCTATTCTAAAAAAGCATTGTCGCAAAGATCTAGAATCCATGTGACGGTATAGATGCGTTCTATAAATCAACAATGAATGTAGGTTTGGAAAAACGGGCAAGTCATGACTGGATGCATGGCTGGAGTGTGGTGTATAAATAAGAGGATTGTATACACGTCTGGTGATTATTATCGTCGTCGTTGTTGTTTTGTTGTTGATGCTAGGGCTGTGAGAGAGAGAGAGAGAGAGAGAGCGTTTTAAAGGTATTCAAGTTGCCCGATAACAACGACGTCCAATTATTCATTATTGTCGATGTCCTCATAAGATTTGTTCTTCTTGCCGTTGTTGCTCAAAGTCCCGTTTCTTTTCGAGCAAAAGTGCCAAACGCTTCTCCTGTGGCATTCTTTCCATCAACATTGATTTGTAATCTACATAGTTCTGTTTGCATGCACCAACCTTGGACTTGATCTTGTAGTCTTCAAGCAAGTAGAATCCTGCAGCGCCACCAACAAGTGCACCGATCGATACAGCTAATGAGAAACCAAACTTGCCCATATGTGCGTGTGTGTGTGTGTGTGTGTGTGTGTGAGAATGGACGGGAAATGTTTGTGGGACGGAAATCAGATATACAATTTTGGATAACGGGTTCAGCAGCCGATCCCATCATCTCCTCGAGAGCCATCACGCACCTGCCAACGCAAAACGGTACTGGCCCATCCTTTGCGCTTACTAAAGGGGTCGCACTAATGTGCATTCTAGCGATACTTTTAAAATCGATTTTCGAGTGTTGATGGATCACCGGATGTATAGGAACCATATGCAAAAGATCGATCTTTCTGAAGGGGAGTTTTTATATTGAAGGCTCTTATGTGCAGTGGCAGAACTTGTTGCTGTACCAAAAAACGACAGAGCTAAAGGCGGTCGAGCTTGACAAATGGATCTCCTCCACCTCCCACGCACGGACCATTACACAAATGAAGTATTACTTGACCTTTCATTTAAGCTATATTCCTTGGACTATAGCTATTGATCCTGTAGAGGGTACGCCAGGCGGAGAGATACGAATAGTTGACGAGAAGAGCTAATGGTGAATAGATGGATTCATACAAGAGTATCTAACAAATATGTACCTTTTTCTATATTGGCAAAGAAGAAGCAACCAGCATCTGCAGATCACATGATTCGAGGACATGCTAAATAAATCAATTCAGATTTTTGCGAAGTCGTCAATGCACAGCAAGCCCCTTATTCCCGTAGAAAAGCAAGGTTAGATTTTCATTGAATAAAGTAATTGCACAAACGGTTATGGATGTATTTATACGTAGCTCCAAGGATTTCATCAAAGAAAAATGGGAATGCTTTAAAGATTGGACAGACGTATATATATGTATATATATACATATATATATATATAGACTGTGACAACTTTTGAATCCTACTACTTTTCTTCTTCCTGTTCGCTTCTACTGTCTGTCACGTTCACTCTCTTTCGGTTTTACCCATGCGACAAGGTCCCTTGACGTTCCTTTTTGCGCCATTCTTCATACTAGCATTCCTTTTACTGCAACGTGTGTGTGCAGATGATATATCATTACTCGAGCCTCGCAACCACAGTACGCACTATGCAGGTTCCGACCTGACCATCCACTATAAAGGTATTTATTCATTCAATTCGTCAATGGATGTATTGTGCACCCATGCTAAAGGGAGCGCGGGTCAGTGAATTTTAATGGCATGGCATCGCTCGGTTCGGCTGCTGTCTCGCTCGCAGATTCAAGAACAGGCAACATAATCCAAGTGTTCGCAGAAGCGATTTGGTTGAGAAGCAACGGCAATCGACAGGTCAACTTTACGTGGCATATTCCTCGAGATTTTCCAAGCAGCACATACATTTTGCGAGTTGTAGGACCGTAAGTAAATATCTTCTTACGCGCGTTCATATGTGTATTTACACTGACCACGATTTTGAATGCAGAGCTTCTTACCCCTGTTCACGCCACAATGATGGACGACGTAAGTATATAAAAGATATGGAAATTCCCATTTTTCTTGTTTCTTGCAACTGACCTCTCTCTCTCTCTCTCATAGCACCCTACGGCCGCTGTACGACTATCATTGAGAACTCTGTATCTTTTGATATCCGAAGCAACAACTCCTATAAATGAAAAGTAAACTTCGATCTATATTTGTAATGAAAAAGGGGGAGGGCAGGCCCAAGAATGTTGTGGTCAATATATTGAAAGCATCGTGATATATATTTTTACCAGGAACATGTACACCAAATTCCCAGGCCATGCTGTTAAAACCAGCAGCATCGATAAATATTGTATCCCAAATTCTTGTTCTATCACACGCAATCGTGATCCATTGCTATCAACCATCTTGCGACAGTACTGACGCATGAAGAATACTTCTGTGTAAACTAGCAAGTAAAGCAATAATTGATGTTTATACAATTGATTTCTTGTTGATGGCTTCGTATTGACTTGTAATCTACACGGTGGTTCCGTGAGATTGACGAAATACGAATTTTGCAGCGATAGGGGTTGCTGAAGAATGTGGTCAGTGTGGTAACGATCTGTTCTAAAGCAGATTAAATGAATATCACGTCTTTCTTTCTGTTTCCCTTCTTATTGTTCAGTATGCTATCACCCCCTGACTCCCCATCGGGCAACTACGACGCAAATGCAAGAAAGATTGCCTCGTCACAAGACTCTGTAGGTGTCACAACAGCAGCCGTATTTGCCTGCAAAAGTTATCTATCATAAACTAAACAATGTTACCATCCAAAGTTCAGGTTGAGCAATTGCTTACGTCGACTCAAATGCTGCTATCTGCACTCGATGGCTGGTCCACTGGCAAATCAGATCGGCAGCTGGTCGTTAATGCACACAACAGACTGTTATCATGCCTGGCAGAAGAAGCTCAGCGTAAATTTGTAACGGAGGATGATCCCTCAATGAGGTAAAAATACAGATGCGTTGAAAGCAAACATGACTTGAAAGGACTAATAGCGGTAAATTCAAAATAGTAGCAACAGCAACGTCGTTGCGCAGATAGCGCAGGAACTGGAGGAAGCCATGGCAGAATGGCTGGAGGAGGAGGAGGACGACGACGACGAGTCGTATATACCGGCTATCCGAGATATCCTTTTAGAGCTTTTGCATGTCCTCCGGCGCAGAGAGCAACAAGGTTCAAAGGCGCCCGAGCCGCCGCCGAGGAGTGCAAAAAGGAAATCGGCGGGCAAGACATTGTTTTTGCAGTTTGGCAAACGCGTCCGCAAGGTGCACTGTACAAGTGGACTGCATTCGCTGGATGATGTGCGTGTGCTGTTTGAGGAAAAATTCAACAAACCGGATATGCTGCTCGGGAGGAACATTGTCGTCTACATCCGGCATCCTGTGACTCAATCAATGCATCGTTTAACAGATATGCAAGATGTTGTCAATGGTAGCCTATTGGTGCTTCCCATTGGTAAGCCAAGCATGGCATTAAAAATAGATTTTTTGATCATCTCACAAATTTCTATTGGTGTGTATAGATACATCCGGACTGCGTACCTTTGTTGAGCAGCAGCTGCATGCACTGAAACGCGCGGTACAGCAGCAGAAAGAAAAAGAAGAATGTGTCAACATTCAATCTGACGTGCATCAACTGCGCGAGGATATCAACGCACTGCAGAGGATATCAACCGAGTTTCGCGCGCAATACCAGTATATGTTGGCCAACAGCATCGATAAAATCAGATCGACGCGGCCGCCGCCGTCGCTCGAACAGCATGAATGCAACCTGGCAAACGTCGCTGCGCGATTTTGCCAACTGCAAGATGCGGTTGACGGTATCACCCAAGACATTGTCCAGCGGCGCTGCCGCCCGTCAGACGCGTGGATGCGCAGCTGTGCAATGGAGCTCCAGGAACTGCAGGTAGACCTCGCAAAGTACACGGCAGATACCGCTCACTACAGAGCGCAGTGGAGGAAAAATTGGGAACGCGGGTTGCAAAAGGTTGCTTCGGAGCAGCACTTTTTGAGGCAAAGCGAGGCACTCGTGTCAGATGTCAGGGATGATTGCAATGAAATCGATCAGGTTTTAGAATACTTGGATCGTATTTGTACTTCTCAATCTACTTCTCCTTCATGAATCAATGCGAGTCCACTTTGTCTTATATCTACGTTTTTGTCTGCCATGTAGTTAGACAGTAGAGGAGAGAGGCGGTGGAGGTGGATATGATGCACTATCATTGCTCTGCTTGTATGTAGGACCAGCTGCTTCAGATGATAATGATGATTTACATATGCAAAAAGAATACACAATAGATTACACAGTGACGTATCCTAAGCTTATCAAACGTGACATCCAGGGGAGGGTGGGGGATGAAGGATCTGGCAGAAGAAACAATTAGATTTTGCTCGTGATGGTGGTGATAACCAATGACAAGAAAGGACCGCCCATTCCTTCAAGTGCTGGACCGATTTGTGATGACAATAATTCGCGCAGCGATCCTTGTGCAAAGTAATTAACTCGTTATTAAAACAATATATTTCAAGGGGAGACTGGCCTTTTCACATTACAGAAGGCTGCCAACACGTGAAGTGAATTCCGGCCGTAGGATAACGGAGAACATCAGAGCTCTAACTAAACGAAGAGGTCAAAAAATGCCTCATCACCAGAACACTGTGCAGTCAAGGGAATGAAACTTGCCATGGAATTCACGAGGTCTAGTTAGAGAGAGCTTTGATGCAAGATTTATAGTGGATTAATCCGCTGGGAAAGCTTGACATACTTTACCAAATGTATCGTGTTGTGCTTTTGCCTTGTCATCTCATTTGCTGGCCGTAGAGTGTAGCCAAATTTGCTGCAATTTCGAGTCTTGCTAGAAGGCCGTTTCTGGCCTGTTCCAGGCCACTAAACATGGTGCCAGAGCAATTTGGGCCAAATTATTTTCCAAGACACCCGGATACTGTGATTGGTGAAGGATTCCTAGTACTTTACTTGTAAAAGGTTTACGTCTATTATGGTAGCAGGAACGTGGGGTGGTACTTGATACTAAGCTTTCTGGGTGCAATCAACAACGTGGAAATGTGCAACGTTGGTGGTGGTCGTTACAAAACTGATCGATTCCACGTTCACGGGTCGATCCAAATTGGGGGCAAAGGGCTTTTTGTTTGAATTAATGCCCTGATTTTCGAATTCAGATAAATGAGCCATTATTTTCCATCATTGACTGACCCTTGCTACTATACTTCCGGTAGCAGGAAAGAGAGGGTGGGGGGGCAGCAGTGTGCCCTTTGTATATGACGACATGGTGCAGAGGAAAAACGAACATTTTTTGGCGGGTTTGCTACACTCCAGCAGCAGCAGCAGGACCCCGGCTAATCCCCCATGGCTTGCGCGCCGCCACCCCGCATCTCCTTGGCGTTTCTGACATGTTTGGGATTATTCTTCTTACAATACAAGTACATACGGAGTTTACATGATTGCAGGCATAATGAAACAAAGCAAGAAGAGCAAAAAGGTCCGCTCAGATCCGCCGGCCGCTCTTCACGTCCTCACGAAATTAAGCCTTCTTTTAGCATGCATGCCCAACGATTTCTTTATACAATTAAAAAACCTATGCTGATAATGTGACCATAGCAGTGAGTGCTTGAACATGAAAAAGCAAACTATAAAAAATAGGAGCGGGAGCAGGAGAGAGCGATGCTAGCAGCAGACATAGCAGCAGAGTGAGAGGAGAGGAGTTGAAGCACCAATAGGACCGCCATCCTGCATAGGGGTCACAGGGTTCTTGCCCCCCACTCACCCACCCACCCCGGAAAGAAGATCCACAAAGAGTGGTGGTGGGTGTTGTTTGGAGCAGATTTGAATTTCTCCATCATCAGCATACGTAACTGTCATTGCGGATCCGATACAATAATAAAGCATTTAAATTTGCTAATTTCAGCCTCCCCCTCTTTCTCCTCCCTGTGGATATAAAAGCACCTCACGTTTGTGTCCTTCCTCTCTCTCCCACCTCCTTTCTGGTACACTCACACACGCAATGGTATATTATCTTCAGAACAACAGTAACAACAACCGCGTTTGCAACCAGCAGCACTCTGGATTCTGCAGTTGCTGCGGAGTGGACGTCACTCGATTCAGGTACAGTACAGTAATCCCAAGTTCTCGGTCGACCGTTGTTCTCACCATGGAAACATGACAGCCATGAGTTTTGGTGCCGCTTTGCACGACGACGATGAACATCCATCCATCCAACGATCCGACGAATATTTTCTTTTTCTTGTTTTACCAACCCATTCACTCGCTCGCTAAAACAATGTTTCGAAACATCCATCACCACCAAGCGATCTCACTCATTCTCAACAATTGCTTCTCTCCGTTCTCTTGCTCTATATCTTAAATCCCACTATCAACTATGATGGCTGATCTCTCTCTACCTTTTTTCTGTGTCCAACAATATACGTATGTACATACAAACTCGTCTCGCTG